>NC_090881.1:24112403-24144903 GCF_036669935.1 Montipora foliosa
ACAAGCAATAAGAGTGCTTATTTCACCTGGAAAACCGGGGGGGGGGGGGGGGTTGACTCAAGCATAAGCACAAGTGCAAGGACCAAAATTTTTGCTTTTCTTTCCAGGTGATCTGGTGACGTAACTCGGAGGACTGGGGAGAAAAATTTAACGCCGTATCCCACAACCGCGTGCGGCCTCATTTTCGAATTCAACATGGCAGAGGCGAGGTTAGATCTCGTCGGGTCTACTTGAATGTTCATTCAGTAACAGGAAATGTGGTTGACACGGAATGATCCGTTGAGTTTTGGCGATGGAAATACCACAAGGAGTTTGGAAACAACACCTAAGGCCGCGCGCGGTTGTGGGTTACAGCGTTAAAATTTTTCTTCCCAGTCCTCCAAATTACGTCACCAGATCACCTGGTTGTACTTGCACTTATGCCTGCGTTCGCTTGCATTGAGTGATTACGAAACACACCATAAGCACAAGGAAATTTGCTTCGTCTGGCCAATTAAAGCACTAGCTCCAGATTCCCAGCGTCTGAGAAATTGGATGATGCCGTAGTTGATTTTGGTGCTTAAGTCGACGTTGGTTTTCACTAGCGTAAGCTACTTATGCTTGCGCATGTGCTTGTGTTGCGTCGCTAGAGAAGACCAGGCTTAAATGTTGAGCCGCGTTTAATAGCATTACAGCTTCCCGTTGTTGAAAACCCGATAAAGTGAATCCTCTTCGTTAAAAATTTGGCCCTTTCTCTTAACGTAGCCTTTTCACCTTAACTTCGCCCTGGTAACTAAAGCAGCTTTTCCGCTTTCAACCAGAGCCTCTCTGCGTAATCACAGAGTTCGCGCCATTTGGAGACCTCTTGGGCTTCTTAAGAAAGAAACGCGGTCTTCAAGACGATTACTACCTTATGGACAACCTGCCGAGAAGAAGCCTTACCTCCAATCAACTGATGCAATTTGCTGGGGAGATCGCCGATGGAATGGCTCATTTAAGCTCAGCAAAGGTTTGCGAATCAGTGAAAAAGAGTCTCAGTTGATCATTTGAAAACATACAAATGTTTATCAACTCTATTTATGGAATATATAGATCATTCACCGAGATCTGGCGGCCAGGAATGTTCTGTTGGGCGATAACCTTACGTGCAAAGTAACAGATTTTGGAACGGCAAGGGACATTCGAGCACAAGACTTTTACCAGAAAAAGTCTGGGGTAAGATATTGTTAATGCACTTTCGTTTTCGCTGTATGTAGCTAGTAAAAAATCCATAAAGAAGTTTCTTTCAAAAAAAGAAATTGTGATGAGAAACAGATCAATGTGACACTTCAACACTTCAACGGCTTTTCAACAGTATATATCGATATGCAATTTTAGTGATGCGATTTTTTTGTTAACACAAGTGCGTAGTTTCCATCCTTTTCAGGAGATGAAATTAAATTGCTTTAGTGCACTAATGTGGTTGCCACAACAGTATTTTGGGCGCTGATCGATACAAAGAGCAATGCGTGACACTGCCTCTTCATGACACTGGGGACTTAAGGATCTAAGACGAAGGCGTCGACAACGAGATTTTTCTAACAATGAAGAAAACCCTATCCCACCAGAGCCCCAATTCTCTGATTTGCACTCAAACGATCGGTAACTAGCACAACCCCATTTTTATTTGGGAGTACCCCTGGATTCATTAACTGACTCTAATTTGAAATCGTGTTAACTAAATTTGAAAGAAAAGACAAAAATCATTTTAAGACATTAATATTTTCCATACCCTGTATCTTCCAGGGTCGTCTACCCATGAAATGGACAGCTATCGAGTCTCTGTTACACGGACTTTACACCTCCAAAAGCGACGTGTGAGTGTTGACATTCGGCTTAGTTTCCTCTTTTCCTTTAAGCATCAGTCAAAAACATTTAAGTAACGACATAAGTTGATTTATGACAGCTGGAGGAAGCAAAAGGAGGATAAGAAGCGGGTATTGATAAGTGCTCAGTCCTCTAAGAAAGAACAAAAAGGGTGGAGACATTCTCTTTAAGTTTTTCAATTGTCCCACCGTCATTTGGTTTTAGAGAATTAACAAAAGAGGAGTCGTAAAGATAGTCGGATTCGTGATCATTCACAAAATCCATTGACAAAAAGCAATTAAAGGCTGCCTTCAGAAAGGTCAAGGTTAAGGCAGATACAAATCATTGATTGACATCTGATTCCTCCCTACAATATCATTGAACCTTATCACACAGCTCGAGAGAATCATGCATTTCATCAGACTGTTGACAAAGCGATTTTATGCTTGTTTTGTGCGTCAACAGGTGGAGCTTTGGAGTGGTCTTGTTTGAAATAGTCACCATGGGTAAGTAGTCTAAAAGAGCAGCTTCTATCGCTTTAACACGAATTCCTCTTCATCACTCAAATTGACCCAACTAGTTGTTGCATTTGCAAGTGAAGTGGCGCGAGTGAGATGTGGAAGTATTGAGTAATATTTGTACAATTCTAAAGCTGGCAGTAGTATTTAGTACATTGAAACAATGATTTGAGACAACATTTTTTTATTAACTCAACTGCTCAAAAGATGTCTTATGACTGAATTATGAGACTGGATGGGATCAGATCCAGATTGTAAATCAATTTAGGAAAACGAGCTTTGGTGTTACCGATCTCGAAAGCGATCTTATTTTAATGGGAAGGCGTCGCTAATTCTTAGAAGACACCCTTCGTGTTAAAATGTCTAAGCTATTTGACTATCTAATGCTGTTACAACTTGAGCCAGTTTTGCTTAATGCAAATCTGCACTGCACGTTTCGACACTTTCGTGTCGTAGGAAGGGTGGAATGCTTTAATTTACGTTGGTATCCCAACTCCGACAAACTCTCACAAGACGCAAAACCTTATTGCGTAGTCTTCAAGAAAACCTCACTTCGTATGATGACACTGATTCAGTAGATTTTTCATCTGTAACTTCCAAGTAACTTGGGTTTTAGCACAGTTATGGATGAAAATACAACACTCAGTAGAAACCCACTGGTCAAAAGCCCTGTTTTTTCTTTTCAAATTATGTTCTTTTGCTCACAACTTACCCTCGTACTTATAATAATCTGATTTTCAAAACATCTATATAATTTTTGCATAAGAAACGCTGCACTGATGTACAAGAAAGCAATTACAACAAAGTTAACATACCTTTCTTGTCCTCAGGTGAGCCACAATTGCAGTATGTGTTCTCTGCCAAATTTCACTTATCTTTCCACTTGAATAAAACCTTGTCCTCCCCTTTTATGTCACAGTTAAAAAGCTTTGGCCAACAAAAATGTTCCTTGTGTTAAGAAATCCCCGTTCTGTATGATTTACGTCACGTCTGAAATAATCAGATGAGCACGATTAAGTCTAAAGTCCATTTTTATGTAGCCCAAGTACACAAGTAGTTATGCAAACAAAAAATGAACTTTGAAGCCATTAAAAAAGGTGATAAGGCACAAATGAAATCGCAAAAAGCCCATATGTTTACTAAATTGTAAACAAAGCTTATTCGACTGAGGACGGTGGTTAAAATATGTATGTCACAATGTTGTGTCCTGAATAGTTCTCTTGTGACGTTATGCCTTTGATTGACCTGGTAGATTCCGATGGCATTTTGCCGCGTTTTATATACGATGGCAGCTACCATAGAATGCAGAAAGGTATACATGACTTCTGAGGACGGTGAATGTGATGAAATTTACCTTATTTGGGAGAATTGTAAGTTCGTCGATCGTCTTTTTCCCTTCGTTCATGGACGTGTCGCCTTTTGAAGGCAAGAAACTCCATTGAATTTCGGCTATTATCTAAGGCTTTTTAAGCTGATATCGATAGTGCAGGGAGACTTGAATTGACGGTGATATGACGTTTACAAAAATAAGAAGGATAGAGTGGTACTTGTTTAAAACGCTGAACAAAAACAATCCATTTTTAAGATCGGATTTATGACCCGAGTATCGTCAAACCCAAAGAAAATCTTGCAAGATCTCGAATGGAAATGGAATTTGTTTACCCACGGAACACCTTAAGAGAGCTCAGCAGCTCGTTCAACGTGTGTCCGTGCATGCCGGATCAAATTGGAATTTGGCAGTGTTGGGAAGGTTATCATTGGAAAAACATCAGAAGATCAGGTTTTTGACCAAACACATCTTTTCCTTATAAAAGGTGGCTGTCCCTATCCTGACATGGAAGTACTAGAGTTGATAGACAGATTGGAGTCTGGTTACAGGATGGAAAAGCCACATCACATTGCTGATGAGTTGTGAGTTTTTGATAGAGAGGTTAAGGATGACGTTTACACCCTAAGGCAAACGTCGGAGTGGAATTAGGGTTTGCCAAAAATGTAAGAACCTTGCTTGATATTAGCTCATTTCTGTCCTGTTAGCTCCAGATATCAAGCAACTTCTCAAGGGAACGAGACAAGTGAAAATGAGAAGATTTTCACGCTTTTATGATAAGCAGGAAACTGCCGTTTCCCGTTGGCCGTAAACGTCATGCTTAAACCTCTCTTATATCATATGCTTTTGTCCGGCTGAAAAAAACGTTGTACTAAAATTACAATTGACCTTGAAAAAGGCTCTGCCAAGTTTAGTTTTGCGGTCAAAAGTGAATACACTGAAATCATGTTCTATACATGTACTTCAATACGGCGTGAAAAATTCCTGGAAATAGACCGAGAACTGGAGATATCAAATGAATTTCAACGCGTAAAGCCTCGTGTGTTAAACTCGGCTTGGTGACGATTTTAAAACGAAAAGGTAGCAACTTGAGAAGATTAGACTTGAATTTTTTTCCATTTAAACTGTACACTCGTCAAATGGTAGTATGTATCATCGAAAAATACATCAAACATCCCCAGCGTCAATAGCGATTTGCGTAACTCGAATTTCGTGCTTCGAAGATACGTTCAGAAATAATTAACAGTTGAAAAGCCTGTCGAAGGATCCGGCTAGTCTCTCAACCAGGGATAACCACTGGCCACTGGACATTGACATGGGGAGCGGGTTAACACTAGTTTTCACGCACAGAGATTTTTTGTTTGGCTTGCCAAAAATACACCTTGCAGATAGGGGTGAAATGTTAGAATAACAAACACTCGTGAATGTGTCTGTACCTGGTCATGACTCAGCTACAGTTGTACAGTAAGAAAACATGTCTCGTCTCCTTGTTTCCCCGCGTTTCTGTATAAAACCAGAGAACTTGGTAAACACGTCATTTCTTTTGTTATCGTTCTTTTCCGATAATTATTATTATATTTGTATATGTCACAAATGATACTTAACAGTTTTCCATTGATTACGGAAAAGACTAAAATGATACCACCGGTTGCTCGAAGCCTGGTTAACGCTAACCGTTGGTTAAGAGGTATCAAAACCTTTAGGTTCCTATGGTATTTAACGTTGGTTAGCTCTAACCATGCTTCGAGTAACCCGGGCCTGTTCGATTTATCTACTTCATTATAATAACGAATCATGAACTGATATGTAACTTCTTCAGATTTCGGACAATTTTCCATTGAAAACAAACAAGTTTGAAACCAATGGCAAATATATTGTGAGTCAGAAAGCAATTTTCAGTTAATGCTAAACATACCATTCATTTTGCAGGTATAATGTTATGCTCTCTTGTTGGAGTGAGAACCTGGATATGAGACCTACATTTCTACAGTTGCATTCCATTTTAAATCAACTCGCCACGAAGAACCAGGTATAGTACTCGTGTCCTCTGAGAGCCTCGCCTGCTTCGAGTTCCTTAATACCCCTTAACGATCTTTAGAACGGTATAGGCAATAATGAGTAGTAAAAATTCTGAAGTTTATATATCCAATAGAGTTAAAGACCTTAAAATAAAACATATCAAACCGATTAGTGTTAATATTGTCTTTTAAGAAGAGGGAGAAAACCTTAAGTTATTTAGATTTATTTCTCATTTATTCCTCTTTTTTGTTTCTGTTTCTTGTTGTTTTTGTTTTGAAGAACGCGATTATATCTCGCTTCTGAAACGTAAAGCTGACCTAGTTCAAACGCAATATTGTAGTTGCGGCCCAGGGGTTTATCCACGTCAATTTGTGGCCTGCATGCCAAGTACGAGGATCATAAATTGACCTAGAAACACAAGGAGCCATAACTAAAAATACGGACTCATATAATCGTCACCGCATTTTCTAGCGGTCGTTTCTCTCCCTCGACCACCGGAAATACGTCAGCGTTCGCACGGGGTCATAACTCGAGCTAGAAAGTAAACCATGACGTTAACTCCGTCAAGTGGGCAGTGATTCTACAACATCCGGGATGCCGTCCTCTAAAGAGATATGATAGACCTTTCAACACCAGATCAGACAGGGCACTGGGAGCAGAGGAGGGTTTCTCAAACGCCCCTGGTTTGTGGACTTAAAACAGTTTTCCCTGTCAAGTCTCGTATTTCTTTCTAACGCACTGTGCATTCTGGTTGCCAAGTTTGGATCACTTGAATGAAAATAACCGAAACCACAAAAATTTGCCGAACAAAATTATTGCTTGAAATTAATAAAACAGGTAAATTATGCCTGCTTTATTTCCGTTCTCTCGTCTAACGTACGCAATGTCTGTTATCTCTTTGTTAGGATTGTATCGACCTCAGACTTTATGACGGGGAGCTCTATCAGAACATCCAAATACCGTCAAGATAAAGCTGATCTTGTAAAGCAAATTTTCGACGAAAGTGAACATTATGATCACCACAGCTTAGCTTTGCCTTATTCCGATAACATTGCTATGTTGCTTTTATTGGTCAAAAGAAGAGTATGTTATATAGTAAGGGGTCTGGATATTTTTTCTTAGTCTAACGGCGCTCTCCTTTTGTCAAAACTGGCTTGTCAGACCCGTCAGTTTTCGAAAGAAAATGCAACAATTTGAGAAGGAACACCGTGCATGATAATCCCTCGCATTCTTCCGGAGGAGTGTATATAATCCTCGAAGTGTGTTAGTTTGAAGGCGTTGTAGAGTTAGTCCTTTTAAATGCCCGGTCTGACCGGTCAGTTCTGTCAAATGGAAAGCGTCCTTAGTTTAGTATGGTCAAAGCAGAAAAGCTCATTTGTCACTTGCTTTGATGCCACATAGGCCAAAACTCACAAAGAAGCTCTGACTAGAAAAAGTCCACAGAAAGGTTGTTGAAGACGTGAACAAGCAGGACCTGGTCCCGGTGCTTGTAAAAACGTTTTAATTTTTCACTTACGATAGCTTACGTTGTTTTAGATATATTTTGAAAAAAGCGTACGAAAAGAAATATCTAACAAAAATTGAAGGAAAACTGAAGATGAAAATTTAACAAAAGATTTTCCACTTCGTCAGTGATGATGGAGAGATTTTTAAGAAGCCAACCGATAAGATCTAATCAAGAGCAAAAACTCAATTTTGCGAAGAACCTTTCATTTTTACCCCTCATGATCAAGCAATGGAGCAGACTTCTTCATCGGATTAAGTCCAGATTAAACGCAGATTAAATGGAACTCTTGGGTTTACTCCGGCACCTACAAACGTCACTGAGACTGCACACTACAAAATGCGCGTCCGTCAGTGTATAATTGGTGTCAATAATTCAAACCTGAAACGGATATATTCTTGAACTCCATGGTCCTCGCAGTAGAAAGATGTAGCAATAAGATGAAGAAAAGCAAAACTCTAACCAGAAACCTCATGATTTCTTTGTATCATTTTTCTAACTTACCAATGACTGTTTATTTACATTAAATCGCGGAAAAGTACATTCATTTTGACCGGACTGGTCTTACTACTGAATGCAAAACATTTATGTAAACATTAAACGGCCGTCTGCTTACATAGTGCATGACAGCATTTGATAGCCAAATTCGACCTAAATCGTTGTACTAATGAGAGTTGCAAAAGAAAATGGGGACCTTTAGACGAAAATTCATTTTTACGTATTATATGCTTCTGAAGAAAACATATTGGCTGTCGATATACGAGCTGTAATTTTGTTACTTCCATTTTGGCGAGCTCGTTAAGCGGGAGAACAATATGATAGAATTATCACTGTTGTAATTGTGATAGATCTGCAATCTTAATAAAAGATTTATTAAATAACGTGAAGAGAAAAGAGAAACTAGTATACTACGTGAAGCCAATAAAATAATACCATACAAGTAGATACGACTTTTTCAGTTAAGGGCATTCAACAATAATCCTTTTCTCTCTAAAGACTCCTTCGCAGACGTTCTCAAGTTAACGCCGTTTTCGTTAGTGCAAAGTTGTATTTTGCAATGGCGTTCTTGTCGACGTGATCGTCGTAGATCTTAAAGACCCTATTATATAGTTGTTTCATCTAGACACGCAGCGCGCTAAAATGATCACGAACATCCCTAAGAGGGTTTCTTGTTGTTTTCTTGTTACTGAAAGTCTATATCTTTCAGAGAACTTTTCGTAACTCTCTTTTGTTTACTCTCTTCCCACATTGTGCCTACGAACGGAGCATATCACAACGGTCGAGATGTGGAAGTACATCACAAAAAAACACTGAAGCACCTTCCTCCCTCTGTACCACCAAATCGATAAAAATCCGCAACATCATCGGGAATGACTCTGTTTGTTCGAAGTCTCCTACTCTTATACTAAAAACAGAACTGTGTTTGCACTTGTATATTTGAAATACAGATAAAGAAATTCATGGAAAGGTCAAACTCAGTAGGGAACTTTACACAGCGGTCAACTGAAGTTCCTGCTTCCTTGATCCATGGGTTTAATTTAATTGGAAAAAGTAAACAAACTGTATGCTATTAGCATGATAAAAACGCTTACAAGAGGACGCGTACGACAGTTTTACAATGTACTAATTACTGTAAACAGTTGAAGAAAAGCAAGGTATAGATCGGCTTCCCGCTTCAAATGCTCGAAATGCGGAACTGTGACATCACATTTTTACTATCAGTACCACGAATTCTACGAACTACCACCGATCTGTGACTGGACTAAATGCACGAAATACGGTGACGATTTAGCGAAAGAATGGCGAGGCAGAGCGTATTCTTCACATTCCTTCATCTCGTAGCAGTGACTACAGTCCACTTCAAAGAAGCTTCTGCGCTCCAAACATTACACATCGGGGCGTTTTTTCCATTCAATGTAACCAACGCAAGAGAGGAAACCATGAAAGCAGATTTGATACTGCCAATGGTTAACATGGCCATTAAAGATATTGAAAGTAAAGATATCTTGCCGGGATATCGACTGCAACTTTATGTCAATGACACACAGGTAAGACGAATGGTCAAAGCAGGGGCGACTCAAGCTTCGGTAAGATCGTAGCCACCAATACAGTTTCCTAAAAAGCTTGTACATAACTGCAATGAAGTGCTATAAACAATAGCTTTCACCTGCATTATTCCTAATCTTCAGATACAATTTACCACATTTTCAAATAATGGCTGGATGAGTACAAAAAAGTAACCAAGACAATGAAATACGACGTGACACACACTATAAACACGATGCACTTGACAACACACAGTTATTTAATTCTGCCTCCGAAAAATGCCAGGCTGTGTGTACGTTACCTGTGTGGACAAACCTAGACGAGAGCGTTGACGAAACAAGTGCCCGGGCAAGTGACAGCGGTAATTGTCAACAACGCCACGCACTCGATTAATTATAGGGAGTATGTGAACAAGCGTTTTCGAGCGACAGCCGTAGAAACCGATGTGAGGCGTATTCTTTTTTGTTGCTGAGTATTTCAACTCCTAAAGAAAGGTTTGCTTGAAAACTGAGTGCCTCCACTATCCTACTGAGAATATGTAGAGTCTATCGCTGGTTGTTTGACATGACAGATCCGAAAGCGCACACTTTTCCTGAGACATTTATGCGGAAGAAACCAAAGAAACCAGACCAGAAGCGGCCGATTACCGATTTAAACAAAGCCTTACTTAGACCGCGGGTTAAGACGATCAATACCAAGAAGTGAGCTGTTTGAAGTAGATAAAGGCTTTTCTCCTCCCCCCCTATCCCCTTCTCGTTTATGACAACGAACAACTGACAAAGATGACACTAATTTTGAACGCGGGTTTGTTGAATACCGGCTACACCCTGCCTATGAAACTGGTCCCGGCTAGTTGAATTCACACATCTTGCCTCGAAAGTGTTGGTTTGACAAGAGTGATGTGCACTTTTTGCCTGTGTGACGTAACACCCCAACTGGTAACACAGCGGAGACTGATAGATAACTAGCGCAAAAAAGCCAATCACCTTAAAATCAACCCGCTTTAATATACGAGTGTAATGAGTAGAGCCGTTCCTTGAGGGGTGGAGTCCATTTAAGCACGTAAAGCTCCACGAAATTTTGTTCTCCTGAATGTTGTGATGCCAGCTGAAGAGATCATTGTAAAACCAGTGGGGAACTAATGATCCTGATGAAAGAACAAAGGTGACTCTCGTTACTGAAACACTAATGTGCGATGATAATATCTCTTAATCTTCTTTCCGACCATGGATATTCATTATTCACAACTTAAGATCCATTTAACGGGCTTGAAATATCTCCTCGAGCATATTTGGAAAAACTCCGTCTGGCTTCTAAGAGGAGTAGAACCTGTGACGAGGAGTGGCACCCATGACATTCCGATTATTAGTTCGTGAGTGTATTGAGATGAGAAGTCTCGTGGGAACTAGGTCATCACACTAGATTCGGAGGACGGAAAGCCCGATCCGCGTACTGCAAGAACTAAAATATCCAAAAGTGGCGCATGGCAGTCTCACAACTATTGTAAAAGGAGATATTTCAAGCCCGTTAAATGGATCTTAAGTTGTGAATAATGAATATCCATGGTCGGAAAGAAGATTAAGAGATATTATTATCGCACATTAGTATTTCAGTAACGAGAAGAAAACCTTCTCAGCAAACGTTTCTGAGTCTTAGGCAAATATTACCAAACACTGTTGTTACTGCAAGTAAAACGAAAAGAATTGTAATCTGATTGAGGCAGTGAGTCTGCTGCGACATTTGAAGAAAAGCGTCCGGAAAAAAAAATTTTGTATAAGAAGCGTGCATAGAATCGACAACTAACTATACTTTTTCGTTTCATCTTAGTGTAGAACTGATCACGCATCGCGAGCTCTATTTGAACTGATCCACAAAGAACCAACGAAGATAGCATTGCTTGGTGCGGGCTGTTCAGCTGTATCCGAGAGGATAGCAGAGGAAGCCAAGATTTGGAATCTCGTTATGGTAAATAGTTAAAAGCCAAGAAAGAATCTGCTAGTACAAAACCAGTGCTTTGCAATTAAAGTAGGCTTTTGCCATCTCAGCATTATTCTACACTCGTCTGTTTTTCTGCCAGTTGTAGTGGGCTTTAGAGCCGCTGAGTTGACTCACTGTTCCTGGATGAAAATCCCATGTACCCTTTTGTAGGCTTTATATAGTGTAGTTACCAGGTGAAATCAGTGCCAGGTTTCTTTGCAGCTTTAGGCTTATTTGTGAGAATCGCGAGTACGCGCCAAGTATTCACATTGCCGCGTTAATCGTATAATATAATTGGTTCTTCAATGAGACGCTCTTCGCTGAAATTCAATTTCTTCCTATTTTTCCTTCCTTTTCTTTTCGTAATAATTTCTTTGATAGACTTCCCATCTATTTACGAAGCTTAATCTGCACAATATTAGAAGAAACGTTTGTCGCTCAATCAGCCTAATTAAAGAAATCTCTATTGGTTGGACATGTTCCCGACAACGACAATCGCAACCAGGAGCCTATGTTGACTACTGCTCAAATAAATAATCTGACACCGCTTTCACTTTCCCAGGGCTATGCCCAAACTTCAACAGATTTCCGTTGTGAAACACCATGACGCTGGTTTTTGAAACTCCGCCGGCGAGAAGGCCTTCGAGCAGCGTTACAATTCTGTCAACTTTGTGGGTTGCAAAAGAAAGTTGCAGAAAGGAAATTCTGGAATACACGAAGATTTTGTAGGAATCGTTCAGCAAGCGGCACTGTAGACAACGAGTGCAAACCTGATTTCCGAATTTTGGAAGTGGCGAAAATGAAGCTTCCCCATGTCTTTCCTTATTTCGCTATTGCTCCGCATTTTGCGCGCCAACAAAATTCGGGCTCCGAAAACCCAAAAGTTTACGCCTAAGTTCAGTGAAATTGGAGAAGGTGGAGAACAAATACTCGGGCCGTCAAGTATCCCTATGAGATATATGATCGACAGCTTGTTGAGAAGATACGAACGAATCAGGAATCCTACATAATCAAGACCCGGGTCTACATACAAATTACTTTTCATCCGGTTGAAATTTGACGATACTTAAAATCTGGACCGCCGCAGGAAATCGCTTCCTTAATATCTCAAACTCCTTCTCTAGCCGGAACCTGGTGTGGAAAACGTTCTGTTTTTTAAAGGATTAAAAGTTTGTTTAAAGTTAACCAAGAAAACTTAAGATTTTAGTCCAAACAGACAGAGATGTGGTGGTTGCACAAGACAAGTTTCATTAAACCGTGCGACCAGACTTTCAGAGCTTAATTAATGCTTTTGTCTATCCGGCATAAACTCAGACAACTTGGATAATTTATCACTTCCTACAAACAGCTTCCTCTCTGTCATCAGAAAACGGCCTGACGTTAAGAAAGAGTTTGGCTAGTCGAATTCACACAAAACAGAATGAAAAAAAAATTGAAACTATAGAAAGAAATTCCTTTCAAAGATGGACCCTTCTAGTCAAAGCGAAGGCGCAGGATCCACGTGGATCTAACCAGAAAACTGCAATGTGGCATGGATGTTTCTAATGAAACGATGCATAACAGATTTTACTAGATAGGTTGGCATATTGACGATCCCTCGCTTTCCGCCATTGGGTCCAGGCTTCTTTTCCCAGGCTCTGCTTTATCTTCGTGGGTTGAGTTTGTTGTGATCTCTCGTCTGTTCCGAGAGGTCTTTCTCTGGGTACTCTGGTTTTCCCTTCCAGGATCAACCACCTTTAGCTTAGTAAATGAGTACAGTCTCCCCAATTTGATGAGCTTTTGTGCACAGCTATACAACTAAGTTTGTGACTTATATAAAGTGATTGCTATCAACCAATACGTAACAAAACACGTTTTTGGAAAAATGTTTGATCAAACATTTGCCAGGTTATCTACTTTTATTTGCATTTAAACAATGCTTTAATTATGCAGCTAAGGAATTGAGAAGAAGACTGACAAGAAAAACTGACTGAGAGTGAATTTATAAATTTGAAAAAGGGATGCAAA
The DNA here is from genome assembly GCF_036669935.1 of Montipora foliosa. Lineage (NCBI taxonomy): Eukaryota > Metazoa > Cnidaria > Anthozoa > Scleractinia > Acroporidae > Montipora > Montipora foliosa. The sequence continues at coordinate 24,125,626 of NC_090881.1, forward strand.
TATTGTTCACAAAACAAAATTGGTATTTCCAGATCCAAAAAATTATTGAATTGGATTACTGGTGTGAAAGCACTACTTTCAGATTAGACCATTTGAACGACAGATAGATGAGACAAACATAATGGGCGAGGGGACCACTTGCTGGGCCTTAGAAATCTATGTGCATATGATGCAAAAGCAACGCCTCAAAGCAGATTAAGAAGTTAATTAATATGAGACCTAATAGTCTGAGTGGACAATTCAGCTACAAACTCCAGATACTAAATTCCATTTTTAACTTGACAATTTTCCGATCTGTCATCAGTTTTAATCATACTCACGTGTTCAAGGAGGAAATGAATTTTTAACCAATCAGATCAAAAGCAAGGTAAAAATCGGCCGTGATGATGAATTTTGCGATATATAATCGCTGACAAGTTATTGGGACTTGAACCTCAACCTATATCAATAGGATAAACAGCTCAGTTTCGAAAGCATGCGTGAATTGAAATCTCGACTTTCCAAATTATTTTATTTCTCAAGTCATTTACTCAAACAAGTGCCAAGGGGTAGTCTCAAGATTTCACGATAGCATCTGCAAGTCAAGAGCAAATATTTCGAATCTTCAGTCAATGATGTCAAACGCCAGTCAAAGTTTATTCTCAATGGCTGCTTCCGCAAAGGCGTGCGAAGACTTTCCACTAAGGGTCAATGCCGTTCCGTACAGCCCCGACAGCAAGACGTTCACAGTGACCTTGTTTACATGTGTCTTCACCGGATTAGTGTGTCCCGGTGCCGTCGCCGCAAATGTACTGGTTTTCATGGGCATTCTGCGCAAATCTGAGCTTCGCAACGTGTACAATACGTCTATTCTGTTCCTCACCGGATCGGACATTTTAAAAGCCTTTATTCCTATGCCAACATTTATCGTGTACCAAGGGACCAAGTTGACGAAACCTCAAAAAGACTTCTCTTGCACTGCTTTGGTGTTTTACACCTTTACAACATATCTCTTCACTGGCCTTTCGGTACTAACTATTACACTAATAACACTGGAGAGATATCTTGCAATATTCCATCCATACAGATATTGCAATCACGTCACCAAGCGTCGAATTGCTGTCACAATTTCTATATCATGGATTTTATGGATCGCGTTCATCACACAAGCTCGGCTCTCACCCATTGCAAGTACAGGCATGTATAGCGCCATAGCAGCTTCCATGTTAATTCCTTGCATTTTGCTGACCTTCATCGTTTACTGTAAGGTGTACGTGTTGACAAAGCGTGTGCGCTTGTCCATAGGCCATGAGTTATCAACTCCGCGGAACGCAGAGGATATTCAAGAAACCAAATCCTCCAGAACCGTAGCATACTTAGCGGGGGTGGTGGTGCTTTGTTTTGTGCCAACACTTGCTCTTGTTGTTGTGCACCAAACGCAAGCCGTCAGCCAGAATTACCTTTATCACCTACTGTATCCTCTCACAGATACGGCAGTATTGCTTACGCCCATTTTCGACCCGATAATCTACGTTCTACGAAGTAACAATGTCAGAAGCAGTCTCTGCGAGTTGCTGTGGCAGAGAAACACGTCAAGACTTTCGAGTCGCGTAAGAGTGTTCACAGGAACAGCAACGACGAGCCTTTAAATGACTCTGCAGCAATCATTTGTCTAATCGTAGCTTTACCAGTAATCGTAGCAATGAACTACTGAAGCAATATATCATGCATGTACTCTGCAGACTGATTCAGTTATACGTGCAAACGTTTTACGACAAAGTTACCATTTCTTTTTGAGAGCAAAGCTACGGTTTACCTCTTCCCAGTGGTAATGTTTTGTTTCAGTTTTGCGACAAATTTGAATTGGCTCTTTGAATCTTTGCTTGACTTGTGGGTTTTTTGGTGTTCTCTCCCTTTTTTTTCAGTTAAGACAGTTTTTCTTCAGCTTTGAATTATTTAACTTATCTTTAACTGTAGTTTTTCAAAAAAACCGATCTATGCCACATATAAAGCCCTTATCCCGAGTCTATCAATCTAAATGTTCCTGTTTGTTTTTGAGGTGCACGTTTAAAAAATTGTGGTAATGATGAGGCCACCCATAGAATCGAGTTCCTTTCGATTAAGCTGTTTACCTAAGAAAAAGCAATATCAAAAGCGTTGGAACGCAGTGTCAAATTCAAAGATTCTCAAGAGTATTTTATGGTTTTTTGCCAAAATTCTCTTGCACTGTGGAGACTAATCTAATTTAATCTTGTTACTGAATGCCACGGCTAATCATGAGACGATGATACGTAACTGGATCAATCATCCTGGCTCGCTGTCTTTGGCTTTTACCTCTTGACCCTATAATGCAGCTTTATCAGTGGGAGGTTTCGGGTTTTTTTTTTTTTTTGGTCAACATTCACTGAATTTAAGAGTAAATAGTTTGTTAATATTCCATTATATTAAGAAATATAGTGAATCAAGAAAAGAATCCGCGAAATAAACTACAATCGATTTTCAACGATTACGAGATGGCTGGACAAAAAAAGAAATCATACTAATTTAAACTAATCTCTATGTTGGTTATCCGCCGCCGAAACATATAATGGTTTCTTTCTTCTCTGAAGGAATTATTGTAATTTGTCAACCAAGAAGTGCTCTTGCATTTTCCACATGATACTAAAAATATCCTATCCTTGGGCTTATTGCCCGTGCGACTGATTCTCTGAGTTATTTGAGTTCCGTGCGACTGAGAGATTTCCTCAAGTCCATTGTGAGTTCTACAAATGGTGCTTGATAAAAAGGAAAAGCGGAAGAAACCATAAACTTATCTAATTACATAACGAATTCCCCAAAATACACAAAAGAAAACAAGATGGGAACTCATAATCAGTTTATAACAGTGGAGTTAAATTGTCTCCTCGTGACAGTTTATCAAGGCCTGCATAATTTAAAAAAATTCTAAGCAGCAATTATTCTGAATTTCCTTTAAGAACTTTCACTTCTTTCGGAAATACAGTTTATTTTTAATCGGACGACGTCTACCCTTAATAAGGGAGCATTTTGATGAAGTCGACGCAAACCGTGGCATTGATAACTGGTCATGACACGTCTGACATGAATCTTGAAGTTAATTCGTCTTGTGAATTTTCTCATAATGTGATCATAGTTAATGCGTGGAGATGGTTATGAAACGCGACAAGTCTTTTTGTTTCATGTTTTTGTCTGTATTTTTGGCCTTGACGGTGCACAAAGCACGCTTTTTTTTTCGCGAAGATTACCAATCAAATCTTTCGATTAAATTATGCGCAATTAATTTGCGAAGCCGCGCGAAGCCGCGGAAAACAAAAGATTGTGCACTGTCACGGTCAATTCAACATCGATTGCGACAACATTGTTCTCGCTTTTGGAGATTTCGAGGATTAACTATGATGTGATTGAAAAGAGAGTGGTTAAAAACGAAAAATTTGCTTCCCTGTTTAAATATTTGAGTCCCTATGGTCTTGGTTATGAAAAGTTTGCATTTTTCCACAGGTATCTTACGGTTCAACGTCGACGACATTACTAAAGAAGGAAAAATATCCACTGTTCTTTAGAACAATACCATCAGATGCGGCATGTAATAAAGGTCTAATTGCCCTTCTAAAGAGATTTAACTGGAGACAAGTTGGACTCATTGGAAAGACTGATATAACTCACTCAGAAGTATGCTGAATCTCAATTTGTCATTGTGTTTCTTTTACTTTTAGATACTTGGCGACTCCCTAAACAGCCTAACTCAGTAGCAGGAGAAGGCTGATCAATTTACAGTCAGGGTGCGACAAATATTTTAACCAAAATATGCCCATTGCGCGACGCTAAAATGAGCTTGTACTCAGGTTACCGTGAAATACATATCTCCTTCCCCATATACCCACGAGACGAATACGAATTCTGCAAATTAAACTCAAAACAAAAGGTAATTCAAACGCCAATTGTGAAGTTTGTTTGGCTGGTGATGGGTAACTGCAAAATACCCGACTACTGTTGTGTTCGTAGCTGATTGCTGAGAAGTGGACGAAATTTACCTTACCGAATCGTAATCATTTACGCTTTGGTTCACCTGACTTGTGGCGTTTAAATAGGTGAACGAAATGATAAGCGCTCGCATCACGGGATGTGAAGTGATCCCTTCCGCTTGAAACCACATAAGTGGCTACTTATTAACCTTGAACGTTCCGTGGTCTTTACGGGAAAATCTCAACCCTCGATCTTGCGCTATCCTTCGGTCGACATGGGATGGGAGATCACTGTGAGATTTTCCCATTAAGACCTTACTCCTGGTTAAGAAGTGGTTGATACTGAAGTCTAGTGATACAAGTCTTAGAGCTAGAAAATTATTTTCACCGATGGTTACATGTCTTGTAACGGTAAATTAACGCGTGACGTTTTTTTTTTTTTCTTTGTAATAAAACACGACGATGCGTTTACTACAAATTGCAGCCTGGCCTTTTCATACCTAAAATGGGAGAGGTGAATACGAGTTGACGAAGCGGTTTTTGCAATGGCGAGAGAAACTAGAAACAATTCTAAATCTTACACTCGTAAATACTTCAGATGTAACTTGCAAAGGTTATCATAAATTTCATATTCGTTTTGGACATGAAATAACTTTTTAGTCAAAGGTAACAGCCCGGCGGAATGCTTCTTTGCAAAATGAGCACCTGCTCGTTCGGGCACCTATCTGTCTGAACTGGACGATGAGGGTCAGACGATGAGTGATTGAATACCTAGAGCCCTACTACAGGTCGATCAGGACTCACCAGTATTAGAAATCTTGGGACTAACCCTACATACGATAGAACTGCGTCCTATACTGATCCAATACAAAAGATGATTTAGAGCTACGTGTGATCTGGAACTAAAAGCATCTTAACCAGGGCTGAGAAAAAAAAAGATAAGTGTGGAAAGCTACTCTTAAAATTTAATGATGGTATAGATTAAGTCACTTGGTTACAAAATAACTTGTACTTTATTCTCAAATAACTTGATCTGACCTCAAGAAATATAGCATCAGGTTACGCGCATGCCGTAGTTCCTAGAAAGGTTGGTTGTCTCAAAATATTTTTTCCTTACCCAGACAACTGCTCATTTACGAGAAGAACTGGAAAGGGAAAACATTAAGATTCTCACATCTGAAACGTTTGCAGATGATCCCACCGCACAAGTGCAGAGCTTAAAGGTCAGTTGCTACGGAATTTCAAACGAGCACATTACGTACTCCTAAAGACAGAAGGAGATACACAAAGACAGGAATAAGAATACTAGATAAGGTGCATCGGAGATCTGACTCTAACACTGATAAACAACGCCATCACGCCATTGCTATTAAAGACAGTGGTGAGAGGTGTTTATCAATAACGATTTAAGGAAACTCGAAAAAGATACAAGTGCTTCGACTGATAAAGGACTACTAGCCTATAACCTCAGTTCCGGTTACGGCTCTCCATGCTCAAACACATTGCCAAAGGGGCTCCCTTTGATGAAGGCAATTAAACTAGGCTTAGGAAAGATAATAGGCACCTTTAAAAAGATTACAACTCCTCAAAAGAACAGCCTGTGAGACACAAGACCCTCACATTTCAATCTCACCACAATGATAGGATACACGATTTGTAGTAGAACTGAAAGGGCATTCTAGCATGGTCGCACAAAAAAACCTAACAGATGATAAAGTTTTGATAAAATTGAAAAACAAAATAATGACACCATTGTTTTGTCATAAACGCTAACACATGCGTACAGGAAAAAGATGTGCGGATAATAATGGGAAACTTTGATGAGAGGAGCGCAAGAAAAGTGTTTTGTCAGGTAAATATTCAGTCTTCTTCTTCTTCTTCCTCTTCTTGCACAAACGTAAACGATGAAATATTTGTCTACTGCAAAGACCCAAAAACAATTCCATGTAAGTGCTTATATTGAAGTCAGGAATCAACTATTACAACGGCTCTCTGGATTGGTTTAGAAAACAATGGACACGACTAAGTAAAGCTCAAGTTAAAACAATGGATCGTAGCCCTGAACACAATAGAGCTGCAACTGAAATCGATCCAATAAAAATGGTCTTACAGAGCTGTGTGATCGGAATGGCCATTCAGCTACTCAGATTCATGTATGACGTAAAAGTGATCAAACACTGAAATCATTACAAAGACCAACAAAAAGATAACAGATGCGCGAGTCATCAAAAACCATCTACGTAAAATGTCCCACACCCAATAAGCGTCTCGCAATATTTAGCGCATGTTTATCAATCATTTTTCCTGCTTTCTCTCGCTCTCTTCAGGCATACCACTTCGGCTTGTATGGAAGTCGTTATGTTTGGATCATACCAGGATGGTATCAAACTAACTGGTGGAAGTCAGAATTAACAAAGGACTCTCTGGGTTGCACCGAGAGTGAGATGAATGAAGCTGTTACGGGATACATAGCTTGTGACAATGTGAAGATAAGTCCGGGAAACGACATTACTGTGACAGGACAGGTAACACTGAAGATTTTCTGAATCATTATAATGGCTGACACGCGGTTAATTAAAATCATCATTGTCTTTGGAACTATTCCGATTAATCATCACTTTCATGGTCGTCATTACATTCATCATCATCATCATTTTAGATCACTATCAACGTGGTCGCGTATATCGCCGTCATCAGCATCACCGTCCTGTCCATCCCTTATCGTCATCAGCATCATCATCCCTGTTCCCTGTAACTGTCTCGTCGTTCTCCAAATCAAGGGTGTGTCCAGCCTGATGCCTTTTAACTAGTTCTCTTTGCGTTCGCATGCACACTCGTAATCCTTTGCGCCAGTTAACGGACTTACATGTAATGTGCGATCGCTTCTGTAGGAAGCCGGCTGTACATAGTGGCCATGAAACCAGTTCAATCTTCAACGCTACTGGACTGTTAAAAACTTGACATATTTCGCTACAGGGGAATGCTTCCAAAGAAACACAACGAGTTGAAGAGCTAATCAAAAAGAATATTTTCCTTTCAGACTCCCCAGGAGCTCAAATCTCGATACCAGCTGATGGGAGGTCTTTGCAACAATGGAACAATGGGACAATGGAACAATGCAACAATGCAACAATGCAACAATGGGAGGTCTTTGCAATCCACCGACGCTGGGTTCGCATACGATGCCGTTTTGGCAATTGCAATCGCTTTGAACAGAACTCTAGAACATTTTAAGGTCCTCAACACATCTCTGTCTATCAACAACTTCAAGTACCTTGATAACCAAATGTTGGAACACTTCAAAACGGCGATTGGACAAACAAACTTCAAGGGTGTTACGGTACAGTTCTTTTTTCTATCTTACTAGAGCATGATAAACAAAATATAATATTCTGTACTAACTGTACATGATTTGGGTAAAGCCGGAAAGCAGAAAGAGAGGCGGAGTGCACACTGGATAATGATTACAATAATGATATTATCTATCAAAGATGAACTTTGCACCTAAAAAGTTGTTTACTGCATGGGAAGAACCAAAATTTTGAGGAAAGTTCTGGACTACCAGCAGTAATTGAATGAGGCATTAGGCATGAACACATACTAAAAAAAATAAAAAAATATAAATGTAAATGCTTTGTTTATAGTGGAAGTGCACTTAGCTATCAAGCTAGTTTACAGGCACCCCACTTTTAACAATGTGAAAGAAACAATTCAAAGTTAACAGAAACGTTATTAAGAACCCCAACTGGCAGGAGGCAACCAGTTGGCTATTTACAAAGCGTGGTAGAGTTGAATCCGGGACAACCGGAAACAAATCCTAACCAGAGGTTAGAACGGGATCTGAACCCGGAGCAGCCGCATGCAAACCCAACGTCCTAACCACTCGACCACGCTGCCTCCTTATACTGCACTTGTTATCCTAACCTACTGGCTACAGAGGGGTACAACTGAAATAACTGTCCTAAACCAACACCTAAAGTGGTCGTGAGTGATAGTCACACAACAATAAAGATAATAAAAATAATAATAATGATGATGATGAACTTTATATAAGTGTCAACTCTTCTAGCCCTGGGGACGCTGTCCATCAAACAAATGTTGGCTTTTGAGGAGAAAAACCGCAGCACCCGAGAAAAACCTCTCAAAGCAATGTAGAGAACCAACAGGTTCAACCCACTTATGATGCCAAATCCAGGAATCGACACCAATGTGTCAGCCCAAGTCCCGATCAACTGGATTCCCCTATGAAGTTTGGTTTCCTTGTGTACATTGCTCCTGAAGCTTTAAATACATTGTATGACTGTCTATATGTAAGGTTTTTTGGCACTGCCATTTGCATTGAAAAAGTTTGTTTGCTATTCTCTCTATGCAGAGGGTTTTGATTGCATAGATTAAGAAAAACGAGCCTTTCCATTTGTTTTCTTTTTAGGGACCAGTGGAATTTACGCATAATGGGGATCGAATAGGTTTCATAAAGATTGAACAGTTACAAGGTAGCTTTAATGCAAGGAGTCTTTTCAATTGAGTGAGTTATTTACTGAACGAAAACTGGGAAACATCAACCAAAACAAGAAGAGCAAATAATCTGAATGATGTGCAAAGCAAAATAAAAGAGTGCAAGTGGTGGTCGTAAGTGTAAGAAAATTGCTGGCTCAAAAAGTTTCTTCAAGCATCACATAATTTTTATTACATACTATGAAATAACGCAAATTGTGTTAAACTTGGACATCTCATTTTCGTTCGTAAATGTTAAAAGAAGGCGATAGTTTAGTGAACATAAGGCTTGAATGTAAGCAGACCTACGAACATTTTATGCCATCTTTTACGTGTACATCAGATTCAAAAGGATTTTAAAAACCCTGCATATAATTTTCATCAACAAAAATGCAAAAACCTCAAAGACAAATACTGCCAAGAAACATGCTTATGAAAACATGATTCTAATACAACTGTTGTTGGATATCTCATGTTTGTCACTCTGGCCCCATTTGTTCAAAGACCGGATAATTTTATCTGGAAGATATGTTGCCATCTGACAGTTTAATTTGTGCAAAGATTTCAGTGTGGATATTCAGTCTCGAAACACATCTAACTAAATTATATTAAGGAGTGCACTAAACCCTTGACCACCATTTAATGTGAGGTATATTTCACTCTGGATATATGGGTTATTGACCAAGCCTGATGTCAAGATATTGTCAAGATATTGGCATGTTTCATAAAAACACAAAAAAAGAAGGAGGCCAATATCCAGCTATCTTGATAGAACAAGCTTGGTCAATAAAGGATTTATTATATGGGATAAAGCTCCAAAAAATGATCTTTGATCTTGTGGAACCAAGTGAGAAATCCAGAGCGGGAAAGATAGCTCCATCTTTTCCGCTCGCATAGCCAATCACAGCGCAGGATTTGGTTCATCTTGCCTCCTCACGGCACAAGTCGCATAATAAGGTGACTTATTATTCCACTATTACGCCATTTTACCATATTTGGTCAAGAGCACGCGCAAAATTATCTATTTTCGAATTCCCCATAATGCACTTTGTTTGCGCCCCAAATTTTGCATAAACTATTGTTTTCAAATACTCTTGGGGACACTGCATATTCCCAAGAGCATTTGAAAACAATGGTTTATGCAAAATTTGGGGGGCAAACAAAGTGTATTATGGGGAATTCGAAAATAGAGAATATGAGACGGTAATACACTGTAGTGTTCCGGTTTGACTGGTTTAGAACAGAGCAAATACGGACGGAACGGCAGTTTTTCAATGAAAGAAATTGTTTTCAACGTGATACAAAGCCTGAGAATTTAGCTTGTCATCTCTTGTCTCTCGTCATTTCGTTTATACAATCAAATAAAGGACATTTGGCTGTCTTTCTGTGCTGTTTACATCGTTTGCAAGCGCCCTGGGCCCGGTTGTTCAAAAGCGGATTAACTAAATCCAGGATTAGTGTAAACTTTTGTTTCATGTTTTCAACTTTTTGGTGAAAGTTTCTTTTGCTTTTTTCTGTTGTTCAGGATTGACTTCTTCTGACGTAAAGTTTTGCCGAATATCAGCGTTGAACAGCATTTGGGAATATAGAAATAAACTCCTTGGTTAATTTTTAATCCGGGATTAGCGTTAACCGGCTTTTGAACAACCGGGCCCTGAAGGACAGATGATGCATTTTTTAGAAACACTCTTACCAGATAAAATTGAATAAAAAAATAACACCTTTTTGTAGCGGAATAATAAATCTCCTATTCGATGGTTCAACATATAATACACGCTCATATTTTTCCTCGCCCCTGTGGGCCTTTTCCTCGCCCCTGTGGGCCTTTTTGTAGCGGAATAATAAATCTCCTATTCGATGGTTCAACATATAATACACGCTCATATTTTTCCTCGCCCCTGTGGGGCTCGGAAAAATACTACGCAACTCGCAAAATATCCGCGGTATTATATGTTAAACCATTGAATAAGATGCATTTATTTACTGGATAAAGTTCTTACATGGTATTTGAATAACTGTCGCTCCATCAAACAATGATTACTAATTTTAATAATTATTAACATAATATTAACCACAATAATTCACATAATAATAGCAACAAATTTCTAATCATTTTGCTCAAATTAATATTGACTACAAAAAAATAATTGCCACAAAAACCTTCACGGTATATTTTAGCTTACTCAATATTACTGCTTATCTTACCGTTTAAATATAAGTTCCTGGGTGAACAATTTACACTTTCCAAGTTTATAAGTCGCGAGGAATTTTGTCTTGATATGTGCGGTCGTAAAAAACACCTTAAAAAACATTAACATATGGCGAACTAACACTTTAACACGAGTAAAATAGTAGCAACTGATAATATTCATTACGGGTATTAAAACAAAGAAAATACTTAAGCTTACATTAAAAGCTACAATTTACTCACAACACGAAACTTGCCTCATGCCTGGCATCCGAGTGTATCATACATAGTACCTGGCCCATTCTCTGTGATCTAACGCGACACAAACAGCAAAACAATGGTTTATATTTCCGTAAACAAAAGATTTTAAGCTCACAAAAAGCGAAATTTGTAACTATTTTCCTCACCTTTTAAATTTCAATGACGTCAGGGTTCTGCCAGCCGCGCAAAGTTACCGCCAAAAACATACTTTGGCCCAGGCTCTTTCCAAGTCCCAGAGCCCACTTTTCTTTGAAGTCGGACACTGGCCACTGATGGCAATTTATGCGCAGTCGTAATGAAGGTCCATTTTTTTGTAACCGTTGACAACCACTGTTGTTTCAAATTTCTGAGCGTGCGTAAAAGAGCCGGAAATCCGTGATTTGCGGATTTCCTGCCTTAGAATTAGAAGTGGCCAGAGTCCGGGTGCTGACCCAAAGAAAAGCGGACTCTGGGGACGAGATCGCCTGTACTTACGTTAACTAATTAAATCACTGAAATTCGCTGTTTTGGTTTTTTGTGTGTGACGTTAAACATGAAAATGTATATAACAGATTTTTAATTTAATTTTCTCCACATATTGTAACCGCTGTTTGTGTTTTATTCTTATTGAAACTTAAATGGCCCAAATCAAAGAATTTTTATGGTTTTCTGAGGAAAACAAAAACACGAAAAGAAAAATCCACATTGATTTACCTTAGCCTAGTGTAGGGAATGGCCAGGATGGCTTAAGGGTCCGTTCGATCCTCAAACGTTCCAAAATTTTTTCAGAAACCATTTTTTAATTCTATCATCAGCAATAATATGGAAGTTGCCAATAAATTTCAAGACTTTAGGCTTAGGCCGGAAGTAATTCCTCTTCACAATTAACCTTGTGAACGATAACACCAAACATTAAATCCAATCCAGAGCCTCTTTTAATGTCTTTAACCCTTTCGTTCATGTTTTATATCTCCAGATGGCGAGGAAAAAACAATTTTGTTTTATCTCTCACAAAATGACAGTCTAATCGAAGTGAAAGGATCTCATTTTGAATGGCGAGGTAAAGCCAGTTGATTCTGTGATGGAATAACTGCTACACTCAGTTCTCTTTAAAAGTCCCCACTTGTCATGGCTATATCTGAAACATTCGGCAGGAAGTCATACAACAGTCAAACACCCCCTCCCCCCCCCCTCCCCCAAAAAAGAGTACTGATATATGTGGGAGAGAGGTCGTGCCTTTGTCTAAAGTATGAAACTCATCAACACGGTCCATGTCAGTATAGGTCAGTATAAGAGCGATTACCTGAGATACAGTATCATGATATGAGACGTACTCTGACATTCTGATTTCAGGAAAAAAACCTCCTTCAGATCAGGCCAAGCTGATTCTGCAGTTGATGACCATATCGCCAGTCCTGTATGGAGTCATGTGTTCAATCACTATACTTTGTATCATCCTAGCTGTTTGTTTTCTGGCCTTTAATATAAAACTCCGTCATTACCGGTATGTTTATAGCCTTTGTTGAAGGAACGGAACCGAGTTGCTTGAACCATGGTTAGAACTAATCATTCGTTGAGCAGAATCAAAACCTTAGTGGTTAAGGTACTGACACTAATTGGCGCGAACTAAGTTAGGAGCATTCCTGACCTTACTGACAGAGTAGCTGACTAAGTAACGGACACAGGTATAGATGCTTCGACTGGCTGGCTGACTCACTGACTGACTCACTGACTGACTCACCGACTCACATTCTCGTCACCGGTGCCTCAGATCGACCCAAGGCTCTGGGAAACTCTGTGTAGGAGAACATGCGCCGCAGGGGTCTTATAGCCAAAAATTGGCCATTTGAACCTTACGGCGCCTCTCCTCGTGTTAACAAGAATACACCAATTAGAGACGCTTTTGATTGTTCTTCCCGAAGACCAATGAGATGACACCTTGTTTGAGGGTTCCCCAAAGCTTTTCTCTCCTTCAGTCAAGAGAAGAGCTCTGGGGTCGAGATTGAGTGACTCACTGACTCAATGACTCACTCACTGACTCACTGAATCACTGACTGACACCATGACTCACTAACTCGGACGCTGACTGACTGAAATGACTCACTGACTCGCCAATCATATGACGTACTGACTGACTGACTGACTAGCTGAATGACTCTTTCACCCCTGACTGACCGGCCCGCCGATACACTGACTGATTCAGTGATTCACTGACTGTTAAATCGACTAACTCAGTGATTAACTGACGTTTCGAGCGTTAGCCCTTCGCAAACGTCCGAAACGTCAGCTTTCCAAATCGTTCACAGTGGTAATTCAAGTTCGACCTTTATCAACACGTTTGACGAAGCCAAATTTTCCTGACTCAGTGACTAACTGACTCCCTGATTGACTGATTAGAAAGTCTACTTGACAGGATATGACTCGGTGACCGACCAACAGACTAGTGAGCTTTCTGGTTTCTTCGCGTAAGCCATAAGGGAGTTTATCGTTTATTTTCCTCAACAGATACATTCAAATGTCCAGCCCAAGGCTCAATGATACTATCATCGCTGGCAGCATAACAATGTATTTATCTGTTTTCCTGTTTGGTTTGGATGGGAATCTGCTGTCGTCATCTCAGTACTCTATTACTTGCCAGGTACAAAACAACACTTAACTAATGATAAGCATGGTTATGCAAAATTCTTCTGTCTTCTGACGACCAGTTTCCAAGCAATCAAGTCTGGAATAATGGGAATTCAGAAAACTGTCCGGACTTGGAACTTGCTCCTTGTCAACTTTCCAGAATGATCAATTTCTAGCTCGTTCCGGTCTCAAGTACACAAGCAAAAAATCGTGTATTTTTCAATACTTAGTCTCCGGTCGATGAGTTTTTCAAAAGTGCCTTGCACAGAGAGTGCAGCAACCAATCCTTAATCTCATAGACCGAATCGCCTGATCGAAGCCTGGTATAGGTTTAGAAAATGGGATCTAACTTACAGGAAGAGCCAATTACGCTCCGAACATTCGGGCCACAAAATGGCTGTTTACAAGTTACGTCATCGCCACCTTGTCGGTGGACAAATACAACCACCTCTCAGGAACTACCTATGACTTTAGCTAGAGGGAAGCATTTAGAAAAGCACTGTTAATTATAACATTGCTGAAAAAGTTGACGCCACTAGTAATGGCTATGAATATTCATCGAAAAGTGAAGCTATGATTCTCGCAGTTATGAACTTAGTTTTAGCAATTGCGGAGGAGAAGTCTGAAAAATTCAGGACTTCAACGGGGTTTGACCCGGTGACCTCGCGATGCCAGTGCGACGCCCTAACCAACTGAGCTATGAAGCCACTGATGTTAAGAGTTGGTCATTTGTGGGATCAAATACGCCTCTTAGACTCGGCGCAATGGGTAGCTTGAGTTTCATTTGGCTCGATAATCAACAGTTTCTCCGATCCCCAATAGACCATTTTGTTTTCCCATTTCAGACCAAGTGATGTTACTCCTGGGAAAGTCGTCTTATGCACGTGCATATGTACGCATAACATATGAAAAAAGGAATATAGAAGAACATCACGTGGTCTGGAATGGGAAAACAAAACGTCCAAGCTAAGAAGGTCTATTAGAGGAGCACTTTTGTTTGGTTCTTGCCTTCAAAAGCTAGAAAATCTAACAAAGAAATTATTAGTTGTGCATTGCTTGGATAAGGAGTGGTAGACTCAGAAGGGATTATGACAAGACGCGAATAAGAACTCTTACTTTTTCAGGCAAGAATATGGCTTGCTTCAGTTGGTTTCACAACGTCCTTTGGAGCTATGTTTGCAAAGATATGGAGAGTATATGTCATTTTCACCAACGCAAAACTGCGAAAAAAGGTTAGAGCCGTTGAAAAAACGGTCACTTATGTAACAAATGGAACACATGACAAAACAACTTTCCAGAGTTAAAGAGATCGAAAACGCTTTTGCTCGGGTCATCAATTGAGGATGCAAACTATACAATAAAAACTCGATCTTTTTTCTTGTTCTCTATTGGTTTTCCAGCTATTTTTACTCATTTGTTATATACTAAACAAACTGTCGCGTCTCTGATCGGTCAATGACGAATGTATAAATAGGTTATAGAGTATACGAGAGTTGCAATACGGAAGTTGCTATGGAAACACAGCAAAGGAGTATTTTTTTTAGCACGAGCAATTTTGAGTCGGAATTTTTACATCACCACTCGAGTCTTTAAATCACAAAATGCACTCTCGAACATACGATTTGCTATACAAATACCATTGAATAAAACCCCACAAGCTTAAAATTGGTTTAAAATTGGTTTGTTTTTTGACATTGATTTAATTTTCAAAGGAGTAGCTATTCTTTCTTTAATAAGTGCGATGGCCATTGTTAAAGGCTGCAAAAAGACATAATCGTCTGCAGAAAACAAGATGATGACATCCATTTAAAAATTCCTTTTTGTAATATTCTCGTTGCGGCAGGAACGCAGGAAATCTTTCGCAGTTTCTTTTCCTAGAAAAAAGTCACCCCAATATCAACGGTTAACTTCTACGAATTACTTTCCGTTGTGATCATTGTAGGTTATCGAGGATGGCCGACTTTTTCTGTTCGTTGGTGTGCTGCTCTTGGTTGATATCTTCACATTAAGTTTGTGGACCGGGCTCGACTCTCAAACAAGGACGATACAGAATGGAACCGTTGAGGTAAAGGATTGAACAAAGATTTTCCCTACAGTGTTATGTGTCATTGTAGATAACGACTTAAGCATGCGCATTTGCGAAAGTCTTACCTCAAAAGATATTTGCGCAGGACAGGACGAACGACGGAATTAACATAGAAGAACCAGTAGTGGCACCTCTGATCTGGACGGTGCACCACATGGTCATAGCATGAAGGTATTTTAGGTCATCGCTGCTTTCAGGCACATTTTTCCTTGGAATAGAGTTATTATAGCTTTCAGGAACCGGCCGCAGGATTAACGTGCATGAATCACCGAATGATGAAGTTCCCATTTCTGAGTGAACAGGAGATCAACGCAATGATGGTTGCTTTTTATGCAGCAGTCGACTGACTCCGTGTTTATCTGTCAAGGAAATACTCTTTGAAGTCCTACTATTTAACCGGTTGACTGACATCAAGAGAAAATGAGGGGACAGAGAAGGAGGCTCCCGGTCCAGCCCTTGGGATATGTCATGTCCACGAAAGTTATTTTTAGACGAGCGGAAGTCTTCCGAGACGTCCGCATGCAGGCCAACCTCGGTCCGATGTTTGAAAGAAAATATATATTCATCAGCCTTCCACGCGCGCCATCATTTTCTCTTTTCACCAAGAACCTGAGAGCGAGGCAAGATTGCATGCGGACGTCTCAGAAGACAGACTCCCGCTAGAACAAAGACTTCCGCTCGTCTAAAAATAACTTTCGTTGACATAACATATCCCGGCCAACGCCTTGAGCCTCCCTCTCTGTCCCCTCATTTTCTCTTGCTGACATCTAAGATTATCTTTAAATTTATTTTCAGCGTGGCACTGAATTCGACACCATGCGTCAATGGGAATACTGTGACTGCCGACACAAAATCGTCTGGTTTGGTGTTTTATTTGCCACCAAGGTTCTCCTTCTTCTTTTCGGCGTCTTTCTTGCGTGGGAAACACGTCACGTGAAGATTCCCGCCCTAAACGACTCACGTTACGTTGGATTATCTGTGTACAACGTTGTTATATTGAGCGTTGTTGGTGTCCCTGCTACATTACTGATTGAGCGGGCGCAAAATGTTACCTTCGCCATTACCGCTGCGGTTATTCTGTTCTGTATTACTGGGACGCTGTGCTTGGTTTTTGTGCCAAAGGTGAACACCGGCCACTCAAAAGAGAACATAATATGCTAATTTTTCTCAGTGCTGGTGTATTTATAAGGATACATCTGTTTCTATTAGGTAAATCATGTTGATGCAATATTATGTAGTCAAAAGCAAAGAGGTTTGTATCAAAATGATACAAACGGGAGCCTCACTTCCATTCACAGGCGAGGTGGATCAGCCACAACTGTAAAATTTTCAATCGCCTCAAGCTTTACTAAGTTCATTTTCCTATTTCTGCTGTCGTATTAGCCAGACTATTTAAGTCTCTATTTCTCAATCTACCACTCTTTATTGAAAAGAATATCAGCCCCAGAGATCTCTTTTGCGAATAACCGAGGAGCTCCAGTGTCAAGAATAGGGACTTCAAATCCATGACTGAGAAGTCAACGAAAACGGCATGAAAATTGTGACTTTTTCCAACTTGTTCACGATTTTTCCGGCTTATTCCCGTTTTTCAACTTCTGCAAGTTAGCTGAACTACCCTCTTACCAAATAGGACATTTGACAGCATTTGACTACAAGTCCCACTGAGAATCTCACGCTAAATAGAGCTATTGTCATTTTTACCCCGCTGGGAATACAAAATTTAAATAAGAAAAGAAAAACAAACTGAATTCTGGTAGTTGTAGTCAAATGACGCTATCGTGAAAGTTGCCTATTGGCAGAAACAATCTGCTAGAAAAGAGAATCAAAATTTGTCTTTATACGCTAATATCATTTCCCGTTGCCTATTTGCAATAAACCGGGAAAGAAATCTACAGAAGTTGAAAAGGTAATCGAAAAGCCAATGTGTTGCCCAATAGGCCTTATTCGCGCGGCGGCCATATTGGCTATAGACAATAGATTTCGTACCCCGAGCCTCGATTTGAAATTTTTGGGAACGAGTTTCGGTGGGGCATAACAAAAGTTTTCAATCCCTCGGGACTCAACATGGTCGCCGTGCAATATACCAATTTCGATATATTAAAACTCAATCCAAAACAAAAGGCATCATCTCGAGGCTCTGGGGAATAAACTCATACAAATCCTTAGGTTTCTTCCCCAGAGCCTCGAGATGATTTCTTTTGTTTTTAGACTGAATGTTAAAAAAGCCCCATTTACACGAGCAATTTTTCCTTGACAAGTCCACTTGTCAAGGAAAACTTGCCGACTGTACACACTAACAAGTTTTCCGTGACAAGTTTTCCTTGACAAGTTTTCCTTGGTAGTGTAAATGAAAAATATGACAAGTTTTCCTTGTCACATTTTCCTTGTTGTCCATCTACACGAGCAAATTTAGACTTGACAATTTTTTTTTGTCAATGAAAAGCTAGCTCGCCAGATTTTCCTTGACAAGGAAAATTTGTCCACTATTCCTCATCTACACGAGCAATTTTTCCTTGTCAGGGAAAACTTGTCAAGGAAAAATTGCTCGTGTAAATGGGGCTTTAATATATCGAAAGTGGTCTATTTTTTGTGGTAGCATTCTCCATGAACTTGCCGTCGTATATCCCAAGGTCTCTGACGATGGTCCAATCTTCCATTTAATTTTCTCCTCGTTTAATGCAAATATAAATTCACTCGCTAAATAAATATGATTGTGTTGTGATTGGTCAGAATAATGATATCCTTTTACTATTTCTTTTCTTTTAAATCAACGACTGAGAAGTTTATCGCAGTGAAGCGTGACCCAAGTGTCCTTTATACCAGTGGGGCTACAAGTACTGCCGGTAGCCAAGCTGAATCGTCTACATCTCACGACAAGGGTATGAAGGGTGCAAAATTCATCGCTTTGGCAGCGGAGAACTCCAGCCTTAAAAGCCTGATAGCTGAGGTAATTAATTACTTATTTCTCTTATAAGGCAACAAACTCCTTGACTGACATTTCTTGCGTTGTCAAGAAGGAACCTTTGATCGTAAATATATTTTTAACGCCAAAAGTTTAAAACATCTTTCACATTGTTGTGGGCAATATAAAAGAAGTAAAGCTATGATCCTCGCAGTTATGGACGCAATTTTAGTGATTGCGTAGAAAAGCCTGAAATTTTCAGGACTTCAACGGGGTTTGAACCCGATACTCAGTTGCTTTCACAGGAATGGCAGCCCTTGAGGATTTCATCCAGAATCCAGATTACTCACTATCTTAGAATAATAAATAGCACCACACGAAAGTAGAGAAAAGAAGCTTTATTTAAGTGTCTAGTCGTTCTGGCGCTGGAGCGCTAATTGGGGACACTCTAAACTAAAATTAACAATAAACGCAAATCATGTCAAATGTGGGTTTTTGAGGAGAGGGGAAAACCGGAATAACCGGAGAAAACCCTCTCGGTGCAGAATAGAGAACCAACAAACTCAACCCATATGTCCATATGTCGCCGAATCTAGGATTCGAATCCGGGCCACATTGGTGAGGGGCGAGAGCTCTCACCGCTACGCCATCCCTGCTTTGAGCTTTGAATGGCTTGCAGATGATATGACGTCTTTCCATTTGTTATTTCAGAAAGAGGAGCAGATAGCTCAGCTTGAAGTGCGCTTGAGACAAGCTGGTGTTCCTGTGGAGTGCATTCGAAGAA
>NC_090881.1:24149903-24189903 GCF_036669935.1 Montipora foliosa
TCTTTCTTATTGTATAAGTGTATTTTTAAATAAACTTTGAAACTTAGAGTTATTAAAAAATGCTTCACCTAGAAACCAGGGACCGGTTGTTCACAAGGCAATTAGCGCTAATCCCAGATTAAAAATTGACGAAGGAGTTTATTTCTCTACTCCCAAGTGCTGTTCAACGCTGACATTAAGCAAAACTTTACATTAGAAGAAGTCAATCTTGAAAAAC
Organism: Montipora foliosa; assembly: GCF_036669935.1. Lineage (NCBI taxonomy): Eukaryota > Metazoa > Cnidaria > Anthozoa > Scleractinia > Acroporidae > Montipora > Montipora foliosa. The sequence continues at coordinate 24,150,121 of NC_090881.1, forward strand.
AAAAATAAGCAAAAGAAACTTTCACCAAAAAGTTAAAATTTGAAAGAAAAGTTTACGCTAATCCTGGATTAAGTTAATCGGCTTTCGAACAACCGGGCCCAGGCCTTACGACAATGATTGAATTGTGGCTTGATTTTGATAAAACACGTCGCAATGACCCATAAGCACAGCACATGCACACGTCATTACAGTGTATATGCACTTGCCAGTAATTCAACATGGGCTCAAATATCAATATGCCAGAAATATCAAAAATCTCAAATTCTCTTACTTAATAAAGTGAACTTTATTCAAGTGTCAACTGTATTTTGTGCTGGGGCACTAGAGTGAGTTTCAGTCGAGTGTCGTAAAACTAAAAGCAAAGTAATTACTTTGACCAATCAAAACTCAAAGTAATTACATGTAGCCGACCCAAAGTGGGCGGGAAAATGTGCACACGCGAGCCACGCGGTTTCACTTCTGATTGGTTGAAAAAGTGGCACGAGAACTTTGAACCAATTACTGAGTGAAGTAATGCAAAACCAAAGCAATTCGCTAATTACTTTCGACACTCAATTGAAAACCGCTGTAACTGGCAACACTGTACAGAAATCAAATCAAATCAATAAATTTTATCATATCAAACTGTGGGTTATTTAAACGCTTATAATTATCTTAAAAACAAACTGGGTGACCCATAATTATTATTCCTGGAAAGTCAGTGGCAGACCAAGATGACTCTCTCTGCAAAGTAAAAAAAATCTCTGGATTCCGCGCCACCTTAAAAATTTTCAGTTGTGAAGGTATATCAATCCGCTACACAGGAATTCTTTGAAGGCTTTGCAAGAGTTTTGACTGAGCCTACTAATCAGTTCCTACCAATTCTCTACTTTCTCAAATCTCATAATGCACCTCTTTTACTCCCCAAACATTTGCATAGCCATTGTTTTCGATTTCTCTTGGGACATCTTCATGTCCCAGGAGTAATTGCAAACAATGATTATGCAAAATTTTGGGGGGGTAAAAGAGGTGCATTATGGGATTTGTGCAAGTGGAGAATAAAAATTTGGGGTCACAGAGTTTGTTCTTGAGATATACACGTTTATAATAAAAAAATGTATTTATCGCTGGGGCATTACATGTAATTGCGGGCAGTGTACAACAATCAAATCAACTCATAGTAAATAGGTTTTTGAGAAGAGGGGAAAACCCGAGTACCAGAGAAAAACCTCTCATAGCAAAGTAGAGAGCCAACAAACTCAACTCACATATGACACCAAATTTGGGAATCAGACCCAGGCCACATTGGTGGGAAGCGAGTGACCTCACCACGGCGCTAAAACTGCCAGAGAAATAGAACAGTGATTTGCCTTTCTTTGGGTGCATGGTAATATTCTGTTGATGCTTGACACTATTTAACCTCCTTCTTTACAGTAATAATGTTTTTTCTAAGTACAACAACAATTAATTTGTGTAATTTGATAAGCGTTAACCTTAGTGTTACCCCAAGAGGACCTTTCTTAATCTTTCACGTGGAAATCCATCTATCTCATCTTCACTGCTACTAGAAGAATAATCTTCCCACCTTTCACCTTCATGAGGCGAGCAAAGAAACTGCTCAAGAGGCAACCGATACTTGCCACAAAAGTCTACAAATTTTATGTGTCTCACACGTGCATCAAAATAGACACCCTTGCAGCAAGGATTGACACATCGCCGAGCACTGTTTAGATACTGCAACAAATGAGATGGAAGATCTTGAGAGGAGTACTTTAATCCACTATTCTTAATGCACCTTCCACTAAGTTCCAGTAACGTTGGCGGGTTAAATGTCATATCTCTGACAAATCGCACAACAAGGGGATTTTCTCGTAAACTAAGTTCCTCAAGATTCCGTAGTTTCACCAGTGCAACAGGCAACGTGGTGAGTCTGTTATTGTGTAAATGTAAGGATTGCAAATGAGTCAGCCTCACTAACGTTGATGGTAGAGACTCTATCTTGTTGTCACAGAGATTGAGAGCTCGCAACCTGCGCAGGGTCCCCAACTCATTTGGTACATGCGACAGTTGATTCCCACCAAGATACAAAATTTCCAACCTAGTAGTGAAGACAAACACATTAATACAGGTATACAACGACAAACCTGAGTAAGCAGGAATCATTATTCACTGGTTCTAATTAATCAAGTTTGATGAAAAATGGTGGTGTCCGTTATGTGTTAAAAATGGTTTGTGGCTGGCATAGGATTTGGTTCACTGCAGATGCAAACTGCCTGGGTACATAAATCCTAATTTTCCTTGCTTTAATTCTGCATAATATGTAAGCCGTGAGCTTTGAGCTTCAGTGGATTCTCAACGTCATTTAAAGTACCACGGTGATGAGAAAGTTAGTTTCTTTCATGAGAGTTTTCGTTGTCTATTGTCACAACTAAGTTATAAGTTCAATTGGTTCTCTTCAAAAGTTTTATTGCATGTGGGGTCAAAAACTTTCATTCCCATGCAGAGGTTCCTTGCATCCAAGTTCCACTTTCATTCACAATCAACCCAGAGCTTCCATGTAAAAAGCTTCTCCACTTTCGGAGATTCTTTCTTGTTACGATGATTGGGCGAAATCAGGTAACAACAGAAAGCCAACCGACATTGCCTTTTTGGATTTTTCCAAGGCGTTCGACAGTGTACCGCATGAGCGTCTTCTTTTCAAGCTCGAGCGTCATGGTATCGACGGCAGCGCTCTCCAGTGGTTTCGAAATTTTTTAATTGGCCGGATGCAACGCATCGTCATACGCGGTACTTGCTCGTCCTGGTCTCCAGTTTTATCAGGTGTACCCCAAGGAACAATCCTAGGACCTGTTTTATTCATCTTATATGTAAATGACATTTCATCGGGAATTTTATCAACGGTTAAACTGTATGCGGATGATACCAAGGTTTATAGAGAGATCTCGGACATAGCTAGAGACACAGTCATTCTTCAGTCCGACTTATTCCACCTTAAGAGTTGGTCTGAGACCTGGCAGTTAAACTTCAACGCGAACAAATGTGAAACTATGCGAGTGACACATAATCGTGATAAATCTGTTCCAAATTACTCCCTCGTACCGCGTGGAGAACGTCTCAGCTCAGTGAGTACTGTAAAAGACCTCGGCATCACAATCTCCCATGACCTCTCGTGGACTTTACACGTTGTCGAGGTGGTCAATAAGGCCAATAAAGTTCTCGGTCTAATCAAGCGAACAATCGGTTCTGTAAACAAAGAAATCTTTTCCACAATGTATAAGGCTCTTGTGAGACCAATCCTCGAGTACGCTTCCCCTGCATGGTGCCCTTACTTGGTTAAGAATATTGTTCTCTTAGAAAAAGTTCAGAGAAGAGCTTCTCGATTGGCCTTAGGCCAGCGAAGGGGTCAGAGATGTCAGATGAAGATCGCTGTAAACTGTTGCGTTGGTCGCAGTTGACTGACAGAAGACTATATTTTTCTTTGATTGAATGCTATAAACTTGTATTTGGATTGAATAGTCTTTGTTTTCGTGACTTTTTTGAGTTCGCTTCAAAACGTACCAGGTCCAATCATAACTACAAACTACAAGTTAAATCGGCGAACTGTAATTGTTATAAATATTCATTCTTCGTTAAAATTATTCGCGAATGGAATGACCTGCCTGCCAATGTTGTTGAGGTAGGAAATTTGAGACGTTTTAAAATAGCTCTTAAATCATACATGTGTATTTCTTAGGTTCCACTTATAAACATATATTTTTGATTTTTATTTTGGAAGTTTATTTACATAGGGTTAACCTCTTAAACTTCCTTTTTAGGGTATTACTTGTATTTATTTGTTTATGATACCTTAAATAAAGTATGTATGTATGTATGTATGTATGTTATGAAATAGTTCTATAAATAACCTTTGCTGCTTATGCACCATCAGAACTTTTTATTGTAAAATTGCGAAGTGTCACATCAATCCCACCCTGCCAGCAGAGCCTTTCTTAACTTGACGAGAAAATACCGACTTTGCAGAAATTGTGTGAAATCTTTATTGAGTATGCGCAAGCCGTTGCTTGGAGACGTTTCAAACCCAGGCCAACTCTCAATCGGGCTCCCAGAAGCCATGTTGATTTTTGTACTGAAGAAGGCTCAATTTTGAGCTTTGCATTGTCAAAAACATGATGCGCGCCCTGCCTTAACCGGTTTGATGGGAGTGACTAGCCCAGAAACTTGGGCTACCGCGACTTAAAAGACTTGACACAACCTCTGCAGAGCCTCTCTTGTTCGCCCTCTGGTGAGTTTAGAGAGCTTCTGCTCGCAGGGTCGTCAATCCTTGACTTAAACCACACTTTCAAGTCTGCTTTAAAAGCGATTGAGACGAGGGTTCATGTAAAATGCTCTCACAATTTGTACTATCTATAATGCAAAGGCTAGCACAAAAGATCATTTTGTCGCATATGCAAGCCATAGGCAAGAGATTGCGGTTCGAAAATTAATAGAACTTTGAATTAATTATGCAAGAGAACATCATTTGGACCATTTTTAAACAACCTTATATCTCATAGATCCTGCAAGCAATTAAAATATAAAAATCCAATCCATCATCGCTTTCAATTTAAAACCAAGTAAATTAAAAGTTTAAGCTTACTGATTGCGTAAGAATGTGTGAAACTAACCTTTGCAGGTTTTTAATATCTTGTGGAATAACATCCACTCTGTTGCCTCCAAACAACAGAGTTTTGAGCGACACAAGCTCAAACATCTGAGGAAAAAAGGAATCAAATCTATTCCCACTTAAATTGAGATGTTCCAAAGCTAAAAGTTGTGAAAATTCTTTGGGTAGATCTTCCAAGTTATTATTCTTGGCCACAAACGATGTCAGTTGCCCAAGATCGCCGATTCTTGGCGTTATGTACGCCAAGCCGTTTCCTGATACATCCAGTTCTTTAAGGTTAATAAAATTGCTTATGGAGTCGGGAAGAACAGGAACGCGATTTCCAGCGAGATTCAGAGAAGTGATTTTGTAGGCATCGGGCAAGTTGTTCATAACATGAACATCATCTGGAAGCGTGTCTAGAGAACGATGAGCTAAGTTCAGACGATACTCCTCAAATTCCTGTCGCTTTCTTTCTCCGTCAGTTTGCCCTCTTTCCATGATTACTGTTGAATATCCTGTGGTACTCTTGTGTACTTTCTATAACATTCTATAACAATTTTAAACTACAATAATTATTTTCAACCAAATACACCTGAGTCATGTTTCAGCCTGGACCCACGCGAGCTAAGCATCATGGGGTATGCATAAATAATAATTATGCAATGCTACAGCGTGCACTGCGCCAGGGCATTTGGAAGGTCTTGGAAGGACTAACCCCAGTTATGACAAAAGGAAAGCGCTCTAAGTCCTTTCCACTTACTTGAAGAGAATGTCGCGTATAGCGGTGTTAATCACGAGAGATCAGCACGTCTGTTTTCGCCTAGTGCGAGTGTCCTCAAAAAATAAAATTATGTACCGTGTGTCTGATAATAGTGAATGTAACGCAACACATGTCAAAGTGTGACATGTATTTAGTGAATCTGAGATAACAAACCCATGCTAATGAAACAGAGTATGAGCTTTTAATAGTGGTTGTATTATGATAGCGTGAGATAAGGGTAACCGCAAACCCTTTGATATTGCATAAAGCTATTGATGTAAAGGCTTTTAGGCCAGATTGAATGACGAACGAACGAGTGCAGTAGGCTTTGAAGGTGTAATTGAGTAAAATAAAAACGCAATATTTTAAACAGAAAGATACAGTCCTTTTGCTCGGGAACCAGCGCCGGGAGATAATCCCGCACATCGTGTACGCGTCAAAATCGTGTTGTTGTATCTGTTGTTGTTTTTGTTTTAATTTCTATTTTTTACAGGACGAACAATTACTAACATTATACTTACATTGCACTTACACTGTGCATGCTCCTTACACTACTTATACTTACACTTTTTATACCTGCACTAGTCACAATACATATATTGCAATACGAAAACACTAATTAAATTACAATAGTTATACATAAAAGCAAAATACAAAATATAACAATATGTTTCTAATAACACTGCATTATCACTAACAATCCATTTTACATTACAATATTGCCTATTTGCATTACATTTTTAACGGACAAGCTGAAATTAACTAAATTGAAAGTTCGCCCATTTCGCCCTCAAAAATTCCATCTTTTTATTGATATGCCCAATATAATTTTCTGTTTCATGTTTAATTAAAATTTTGGCTTTAAAACCGTTGATACTTGGATGAATCTGGTTTCTTCTACAATCCCATAAATAGATTTTCGCAATAAGAAGAATATAGTCAAGTAAGGGGCACGATCTTGATAGCACACCAACTATAACATCTTGCTGAGTAAGATTAATTGTCTTTTGAGTACCAGAGAACAAAACAATTCAAAATCGTCCCAGAAAGCTTTAGAACAAGGACAGCTATATAAGAAATGATTAAACTTTTCTGGATGCGATTTGCAAAAAGTACATAGGTCATGTTAGCTATAACCTATTTGATAGAGTTTGGAATTGGTATATAAGATAGAGTTTAAGTACTTTGTATTGAAGTGCTCTCACATAAGGTTCTAGAGTAACTTTATGAGGAAGTATGAATAACTGTTTTAATTGATCGAGCGAAAAGTTAAGTCCCTTTTGTAATTTACTAGCTGCACTCGGTAATTGTGCCTTTTTACCTATCAACAGTGAATAGCATTATTTTGATTTCTTTTCCATTACATAAAAAACCTGCAGGGATTATCAATAGTCAAGGAGGGGGACATTGTTGATGGAGTGGCAGTGATTACATTATTTTTTTAGATAATTTGGCACAGAATAGCGAAGTCCAGTCCATACTAGGAAGTTTGTTTTTCGAATCTTTTTCGCGATAACATCAAACGACTCAGTATTGTTCAAGTTAAATAACAGATCACTTACATAAAAAAGGTTGGAGTCGAAATAATTTTTATAGTAGACCGGAGAGCCATTCACACGAATTTCTTTATTGTTCCAAATCATAGTATTCCAGTCCTTATCTGATGCGAAGTCTTCACGAAAATCAGACTACCACTGCAAAAGTTCAGTATAGAATTGAGAATGGATTGAGAAGTCTTTTACATCGAAATTACAGTTAAACAGGAAAAGTCGTCCGTATTTCGCTAGAAGAAGACGCAAATAGCTTTTCCAGGTACCCCTATTTGAACTAAAAATTCTCTTTAACCATGCTAGGATTTGATCATGCATTCAAGATCTATCATTTTTAAACCCCCTTTCTCATAATCATTTATGGCTGACAATCTGGTAACCTTATCAGTACCTTTTCACAAGAATTTCTAGAGAATTCGATTTAATTCTGTAACAACTACCTCTGGAGTTGGTATTAATGAAAATAAATAGACAATTTTGGGGATTGCGAGAGCTTTGATTATTGCCACCTTCCCGTACAAAGATAGGCCTCTGGACGACTAGATGTTTATAAGTTTTTTATTTTGTGTAGATTTTCTATAAAATTCTTTTCCCGTAGCAATTTTTCATCATATGAATAATAAACTACAAGTTCTTTGATAGGCTCACCAGGCCATTTAAGACCCAAGGGTTTTATTTTGTTGTTTCTTAAAGACCCGACCACATTCCTTCCGTTTTAGTGCAATTAATCGTTAAACCGGATGCATTTTTGTAAACTTCTAATAAATCAAGAAGTGCCTGTAACGAGTTAATGTCAGAGTGTTGCAGTCATATCATCCGCATGATATTGAAGCAGTTTTGTTTCCTCTTTCCCTACAGTGATGCCGAACAGCAATGGCTAAAGCTTCAGCTGCCAATACAAAAAGATATGGCGATAGGGGGTCACCCTGCCTTACTTCATGTTCTAAAGTGAAGAAGTCTGAAATCGTACCGTTGTTTATAATACAGCTTTGGATATTTTTGTAAAAGGTTTTAACCCAACCAACAAATTCAGGACCAAAATTGAAAGATTCTAAACATTCTAAGATAAAATCCCAATCGACACTGTCAAAAGCTTTTTGAAAATCAAGAAATATCATTATTCCGGGAATATTTTCTTTAAGAGTAAATTCCATTATGTCAAAAATCGATCGTACCGTTTCACCAATGTAGCGATCTTTGATGAAACCAGTTTGATTATAGTGGATGATATTAGGTAAAACATTTTTTAACCTAGAAGCTATGACTTTCGACATTATATTTGTATCTACATTTAACAGAGAAGTTGGCCGCCAGTTTTCTAATAAGGTACGATCTTTGCCTTTTTTTTCAAGTAGAGTTATTACAGCTTGCTTTTGAGAGCTTGATAATTCTTTATTCTCAAAACATTCGTTTACACAATTTATGAAAGGTTCACTGATTAAGGGCCAAAGCTTCTTATATATAACTCAACAGGAATGCCGTCGTTCCTGGCGCTTTGTTATTTTGAAAAGTTCCAAAACTGAATTAATTCGCATTCATTCAAAAGAATTTTGCCCTCGCATGACTGTTATCCTTCTTCTGATAGTTTTGGAATATTCAAATTATTTAAGAATGATTTGGCAGCATATCTATTTTCTGTCTCATTCCTTCCACTCATGTATAAATTCTGATAGAAACGCTTTTGTTCAGATAGTAATGTACGGCAATCTGTTGTTACCGATTCATTAATAATCAATTTTCACATATGCTTCTTTATGTGATTTCTCTTTTCCAAGTTGAGAAAATACTTTGTCCTCTTCTCGCAATGTTCGTACCAGCGAGCCTGCGCACGAATAATTCCCTTAGTTTTTTTTCTACGTAAAACAATTCTAACTTTTCTTTTGCTGCATGGAAGAGATTTGCATTTGCATCACAAGGGTCTGATTCGTATAATTTACTAGCATGTGTTATACTCGTTTTGGAGACATTTTTCTTCGTCAATTGTCTCTTTAGCTCTTCTTTTAGAATACTGGATTGCATGGGCTCTTATATTATATTTAATCCATTCCCATGTAGTCCGATTGCATGTCCGCAAGTTCTTTTTGTCCTTCAGCAACTCAAATCGGAATCTTCTGGGTGACATCATTTATAAACGATTCTTCTTCTAAAATAGAACAGTTCATTTTCCAAAGACCAGATCCTTTCACTTGATTATCTATCGAGCCAAATTCTATAATAATGGCTGCATGATCGGTTTTTGTAGCTGGACATATATCGGTCGAAATGACCAAGTCCTGCAAATTGTTAGAAATTAACCAATAATCTAAGCGACAAAAATTTTTTGGAGACATTTGACTCCAAGTAAAACTTCTTACACCAGGATTTTTGACTCGCCATATGTCAATTAAATCAAAATTGTCTTGAAAGCACTCGATACTAACTTTCGGGGTGTTAATAAACCACCTTTTTTTATCAATAATTGAATTAATTGCACAGTTGAATTCTCCACCCTCAATAATATTTTCTTCGGTATCCAGGTTTTCTTTTTACTAAACAGTTGTCAAGTCTTTGAAAAATTTAGCAATTTCTTTGTCTTTCTTTGGTGCATAATGTTTATTAATACATAGGTAGTGTCTGCGATCTCTGCTTTAAGAATAATGAAGCGCCTCAGGGGGTCAAGAATTTTAGATTGAATGGAATAGTCAACGCCTCTTTTTAATAAGATTGCAACTCCACGTGAATTACAGCTACCATGAGACAGCATAATTTCAAAGCCCCATTCACTTTCCCATCGAAGTTCTGTTTCCTTTTTTGAGTGAGTTTCTTGTAGGAAAATTATGTCAGCACTTTTTTTACGACACCAAGTAAAGATCATCCTTCGTTTTTGAAAATTGCTGATGCCCCACACATTCAGTGAGATTAGTTTAAAAGAGTCAGACATGTGAGACTAATAGCGCTTTGCAAGATTGACTTCCTCTTATGTAAAGTTTTGGTTAATTTTTAATCTGGGATTAGCGTAACCGGGCCCTGAGTATTTAAAAGAATGCTTGAGTTTTCTAATGAATAGCATTTCAAAAACCAAAGAAATCGAATTTGCTCTGGCAATCCCTAAGAATTTTAAATTGGCTTGGTCCATTTCAAGTGTATTTGCGGTAGTAGCAATCTTTTAAAAGCCAGTCAGTTTAGTGAAAATTCTTAGGAAGTGCCAGAGCAAATTAGATTGTTTGGTTTTTGACATGCTATTCATTAAAAAACCCAAGTCTTCATTAACTACTCAAGCAGATTCCGTGCGTGCTAAGCTTTTTAATTTTCCCGAAAATTAATCATGTCTACTGTCAAAAAACGAGAAAAACAATGAAGTTCGCTAGCTTACGTTTTTGACTTTTTGAGTTTTATAAATCCTTTATAGTAGCTATCTAACAAAAGTAGAGAAAACTAAAAACTAATCAGTATTTGATTTAACAATGCACCCCTCTGGCATTACTCCTTTGTACTGATCAACTATCAAAAATGGCTCGAAAAATATATGACCCACGTTGAGTAACTTCCTCAAGGCATGAGGCCACTTTGAAAAGATAACCTAGAGTTTATTCTCAAAGGCTTTGTCTATGTATGTTAATCTTTGCACACAAAGGGCAAGGCGACAGGTTTTTTTTTTTTTTAATGCACTTTTTTTTAATTCACTTTTTTTTTTCTGTTTACGAAAACTGCTTGGTCTGTTCATTTGCGAACTGACTTCACATCATTTACAGCGAAGGAGTACAACGAAAACACAGGACGTCGTCACAGAAGAGGAAGGTTCGCGAGGGACAAGAACAACGCGATGTCTTTCAATCTATCGTCAGATTCAAACACCACCACATCTTTCAGCACGCAAAACCAGAGATGTGTTATTCTGGACGATTCCCTGGCTGTTCAAATTTGCCAGTTTCTTGCTCTGTCGATTGTTTTGTTGGCTGGCTTAGCTGGAAACATTTTGATCATATTAACTGTACTTATGGGCCAGAAGCTAAAAAAGACCGTGAACTATTTTATTCTCAATATGGCGGTCTCTGACTTGCTGTTCCCATTAACAATTATCCCACTGCGTTTAACAGAAATCACATCTCATTCTCTACATTGGTTTATCCCTGGAACCGCAGGCCTGGTCCTCTGCAAGATAATTCGCTTCGCCGAACACCTGTCAATATCTGTGTCTGTACAGAGCCTCATGTGGATCGCACTGGATCGGTTTTTAGCTGTGGTCCTTCCCATGAAAGTCTATCTCATCTCGCCGAAATTTCGCGCCACAGCTATAATAGCATCATGGATTATAGCGGGGATTACAAATTCAACCGATTTGTTTTCTTATGGGTTACTTAAAGAAAACAAGGAACTTACTCGATGCATATATTTTGAAAACAAGACTGACTTAAACTTCATCAGTGGAAAAGCACATATTTATATTTTTCACGTTTTACCAATAATTGCTTTGATGATTTCTTACTGCATCATCGTAGTAACTCTAAAGAAACGAGACAAATTACTGGGTCCTGCGGTTGCTCATTCGCCCAATTCGAACAAAGACCGAAGAAAACGGCAAGCCATAAAGATGAGCCTTTGCATAATGGCTTCATTTTGTATTTGCACGATACCATTAACAGCACAAAACGTCATCGACTTGTACAAAATAAACGTTCCTTGCAAAGTGTACAGGCCAGTTCGCTTTATTTCCTATCTCATCTATTACATGTGCTCAGCTGTCAACCCCATCATCTGTTTCGCATTTGTTCAAAGTTATCGTGACAGCCTAAGAAAATTCTTTAAGTCCTGTCTCGATTCCTGCCCCGAAGAAGTTTCAAAGGTGAATGACATTGAAATTAATGGTGGAGATGGAATTATTCTTCTAAGCGTCCGAGGCTTCTCTCGAACTGACTGAAATTTAGGGCCTGTTTACATGGAGGTGGGGTAACCAGCCAGTCCATATAAACTCTTATTTTTTCAGCCTCGCGTTTACATGATAGGTGAGGTAACCCGCCGAAGAGGGTTGCCTGGTCTGCCAGACCGGGTACCCCGCCCTGCCGAGGTTGCACTTTGCCATGTAAACGCTTGAAGGTGGGATAACCCGCCAACCCGGCGGAGTCGGCTCGTGTCACAATATACTGCCTTTGGCGGAGGTGTTGCAGCATTAAAAGTGATAGTGATAGCCACAGCACTGAAAGGTTGGAGCAAGAGTATCTAGTGAGAATAGAAGAGCATTAACTACCAAAATACGTCCTTCACCCGCCATTTGGAGCGCAGAACGTATGTGCAATAACAATAGTAGGCACCGTTCTTAAAATAGGAAAAGTCCAGGGTCGGGTCAAAACTGGAAAGCGAAATCGACACTGCAAGGGTGCAACAGTTTAGGTGAAATCGTACATCAGCAAATGCGTTTTCTCGTTGCATTCCAACAAACTGAAAAAAGGAAACTTTGAACTGGCTCCACTGTCTAAAGAATATTTAATTTCAGTTCAATCCATCTGCATTGATATGACAGTTAACGATTCTAGTTGTCAACGGATCAAAGAACAGTTAACATTTAAATGACAAAAAGAGGTCTCCTGAAAGCTGTTTTTAGAGGCGATAAATAACTTCTAGCAAGGCGTGCAAACAAGCTTTGAATTAACAGAAAGCTCTGTCTACTCTATAACGACAGTACAACCTAATAAGCGATTTTCAAAAACCAGTTCCTTCCGGGCATAACTGAATACAAGGCGAGGAAACCTTCTATTTTCAATAAATTTTTCATCCTTTAGCAAGCTGTTTTTTTAAAAACCGATTTCACACCGTAGAAAGTTGCATTTTCAATTCGCGGGGTTAAATTAATCATTCACGTGTACCTTAGCAATGAAATGTTTACACTTTATCAGACGTAATGAAACAGCAAGACTCATTATTTTAATCAAAATCAGGAATACTTTGCGCCGGACTGAATTTCAAAAGTGCAGAACCGTACCGAGTGAGACTCACAACTTGGTTAACGAGCGCTGGCCTACTTTAAGTGTATTCCTGGTGCGATGGCGACAATCATCTACTCACTCTACAGTAAATTATCGTATAGATTTCCTATGTAAATCTACCACAAATTGAAATCTAATTTAGATTAAAACTGGTCATGTTATTAGTACAATTCGGAAGTTTACTTTTAAGGGCTTTGTTTATCTCACTTGTATTTAGGAGAGCTCGATATTGAATATTAGATTTGCGATAATAAAAAAAAATCGTTATGCCTCTCTTTTGAGGACAGGTGGTCTTTCCACACACCATGCAGTTCTCAGTAAGTCGCCGTTGGGAAAAGCTTTGTAAAAAGAATCTCATAGCGTTTTATTTACCTTCAATTTATATACTGAATAACCACGGAAAATGAGTAACGCTAGCAGAGGGTCATCCCACGAGAAATGTGACTTTTATGACAACACCTTACCTGTTAAATCCAGTCTTATTCTCGCTTTCGCACTCGTTTTGTTGCTAAATGTTGTTGGTAACATTCTGATCGTAATAACAGTCCGCAAACGCAGGGAATTAAGAAAGACTGTGAATTATTTCATTGTCAACATGGCAGTTTCAGACTTACTCTATCCTTTAACAGATATACCCACGAACCTGGCAAAAATCGCTTCCAGTTCCAACAAATGGCACATTATTGGGTCCAAAGGCTTAGTTTTCTGCAAGATGACTTATTATATGAGACACGTCTCAATATCTGTATCTGTCGCCAGCCTTATTTGGATCGCTTTGGATCGTTTTGTAGCCGTTGTTCTTCCAATGAAAGCACATCTCATTTCGACGAAGTTTCGAAAATATGCTATCGTTTCTACGTGGATCGTAGCTATGGTCATAAATTTAACGGATCTTTTCAAGTATGAATTAGAGTATGAAGACAAAAAAACTGTGTGCAAATCTATGAGAAATGTGCCCTCCTTGTTTATAGACAAAAAAACGCACATTTACCTTTTTCACATTCTACCAATGATTGTACTAGCGTTGTTATATAGTGTCATAGCAGTGATGCTGAGGGTTCAAGACAAAATGCTGGGCGCTGCCCCAGAGAATCGCAACGATTACAGAAAACGTCATGCCTTTAAAATGTGCCTTTGCATTCTTGCTGTATTTTACATCTGCTCTCTCCCAACATTACTGCGAAACATTTCCGAGGAGTACGACTTCCACTGGCCTTGTTACGTAAAGAAGCCAATGTTTTTTATTGGCGAGGTTATGTTCTACATATCTTCGTCACTCAATCTTGTTATTTGTTTCACCTTTGTTGAAAGTTACCGTAGGGGATTGCGACAAATTGTCACTTTGTGGTTGAATTCTTGCATGTGCAAACGACCAAGAATGAGAAACAAGGAAACGGACAAGAAAGATGGAATAATTCTCCAAAGTATCAAATTTAAGAATGCAGATGGGAGTTGAACTGCCTAAGGCACGGCTCCACGCGCCAATACTTTATATTTTGAGAGAGACTAGCGACCATGTCCATCGTACTAAAAGGGAGTTCAGGAATTCCACTTCTTCTTCTTATTCCGACTCTTTGCAGTCAAGAAGTATTCCTTCCGCCCTCAACTCTACAATCACCACCGCCCTTTCGAATTAGTGGGTTCGAAATTAAAGGAGTCTTCTCTTTGATACTTGTTTCCCTTTGTGCGAGAACTTGCACGATAGCTGCAGCTGACAGAAAAAAATGAGCCGCAGTTAAACATGCATTCATTTTTGACAAGCCAATATTTCAGCCCGCTGACGTTTGCGGAAACCGCGGTTAGAATTCTCCTTCATAATAGCAGCGCTATTTAATTCTAAACTCAGCTTTGATCTTAACGATGTCTTTACATTATACTTTTGTTATCTTTCTTCGATTCAGTGTGCGTCGCAGGACGTTTGGATCCGTACAAAAACAAGGACGACAAAGTATTAGGCCTAGAGACACGTGGCAGGAAAGAAAAAGCTAGTGAATTCGAAAAATTAGGGGAAAGGTAAAAAACAATTTTGAGGGAGGGGTGGGAGTAGGAAAAAGAGGACACGCCGCTCTCCACAGTTACGTTCAGCACATTTGTTAACTAGTCGTCTGGGTCTGGTTGTTGCTCAACAAATGGGCTTTACGATTGCCTAGGATTGCAACTACTGTAAAGTAAAAAAAAAACATAGCGTTTTTCCAGTGGGACGCTCTTACTCTTTTCACGCTGGGACCAATTCTTTAAAGCCACAGATATCTGCTGCGAAAGTATCAGTTTCTTTGCAAAACTTCGCCAGTGCATCAATTCAAATGCTCTAATTTGCCTTTTGGCAATGTTCTGATATGCATTACTTGAAAATCGTCTGCTTGTAAAATTGAAGTTCGGTGATGCTTTCTTTGATGTCCTCAAGTGCCCTACGAGAAAAGAATTTGATCAGTTTTAGCGAAAGCCATTCATGATTTAATGTTCATAATGGACTTAGAATGAAGCCAGATTTGACTTCTTTTCAAAATAGGCCATTAACCTTTTAAGACCAGGCTCTTCTTCCAAGCGGGTCAAAGCTATGAATTTTGTATATGAAAGGTTGGAAAACCTGTAGTCGGACTCGCTTTGAAAACAAGGCGACATCGTCAATGAACAACTTTTCTCGATCAGGTATCTTTGCGTTAATCACGATACTAGAGGACGATCGAAACCTGGTATTTACAGATTCAATCCAGCAAATTTAATATCACTTGACTGTTGAACGGTAATTATTCAAATACAAAAAGGAATTTGACGGTTACCTATGCTTCTCCCTCTTTGGTGGAACGTCCCGGTATATGTTTGGGTACCATCTCCTAAATAACGCGAAAACATTCTGAAATTATTATTATTACTGTTGTTGTTGTTGTTGTTGCTATTATTATTATTATTATTATTATTATTATTATTATTATTATTATTATTATTATTATTATTATTCGATTCTCTCCAGTTGTCGGGTGTTCTACTGGGTAATGTTGATTGTGTCTCAGCAACTCCCCGTAGCTTAGAGACACAACAATTTCCGCAACAGGTGAGCAGTTCCAAGGATGGCCGATAATTGTACACTTCCAAGGAAGTCAGGTACATCTAGCTTGCCAAACCAGGTCTTTGCGCCTTTTGATATGCTTTCAAGAGCACCAATTACGATAGGTATTATTGTGACTCCATGAATCCTTCTGATTTCAAATGCTAGTTCCTGGTACTTTTCAACCTTCTCCTCTTCAGTTCTGGTGATTTTCTGGTCTGCTGGCACAGCTATGTCAATAAGTGTCCATTTCTGTTTGTCTTTATGCTCTAGAGTAATATCTGGCCGATTATGTTTCAGCACTTTGTCTGTGTAGATAGTCATGTCCCAGGTAATCCTCTCTATCCCATACTTCCTGCACATATCCCAGTGTACCAGCAGGGCCACCTTGTCGTGGCTCTTCCTATACTCTCTCTTGGCAAGCTTCTCGGGTCCACTGACAATGTGTCGTTCTGTTTCAGTGGCATCTCCTCACAATTGACACAGTGGTGTCTCCGAGGTCTTATCTATGCTGTACTTGATCGAGTTTGTTCTTAAAGCTTGTTCCTGAGCAGCAAGAATCAAACCTTCTGTCTCCTTTTTAAGAATCCATTCCTGAGCAATCCGCAAGACTCCTGTCCAGCTTCATCTGATATTTGTTGGACAAACGCGCCATGTAGGGCTTTCTCCTACCAGTTTTTAACTTTCTCGTCTTTCCTCCTCCTCTCATAGTCCTGAAGACTCTCTTCTTCAACAATCACTTTCTCCTTCAACGCAGCTTGAAGCATCCACTCTGTGCTTTCTCTTAGGTAGCCATGAAGGGATTTGCTCTCCCTTCTTACACACTCCTCGATGCCGATCAGTCCTCTTTCCCCTTCCTATCTCGGCAGGTACAGCCTCGCAACATTACTCCTGGTGTGCACACCGTCATTCATTGCCAAGATCTTCCTAGTTCTTCTATCCATGTTGGCTACCTCCTCCATTGTCCAGTCCACAATCCCCGCACTGTAGCGTACTACACCTACAGCCCAGGTATTGATGCCATCGATCAATTTTTCTCCATTCAGTTTTGATCTGCACAACTTCTTGACTCTTCTGATATACTCCGATGTTATCTTGCCTTTCATCTTGGTGTTGAGAGTCTGGTCCAACTGTAAGATGCCAAGGTATTTGTAGCCTTCCTCCTCAATGTCCCCGATATGCTGGTGGTCGGGTAGTTCTATTCCGCCACTGCCAACTTGTCTTCCCCTTCTCATTTCCAGGACAGCACACTTGTCTAAGGGCATCGAGAACCCCGAGAAGGAGGAACTTAGACGTTAAAGACAGTGATCTAGAAATAGAGAAGGGTCAAGAAGGACTTCCCTAGACCTGACAGTTATTGATATTTTACTAGTGGATGTACATAGAAATTTTCCTTTTTTAGTCTATAAACAGTTGTTTACATTTTCTTTGTTGAAAACTACCAGACCACTAAGAAGTCATTTTTAAACTATAGTAGTTCTGAATTTGTATTTAATTTTTTATTTAAGAAGGGTTTAATAAAATTATTATTATTATTATTATTATTATTATTATCACTATTATTATTGTTGTTGTTGTTATTATTATTAATAATATTATTATTATTATTATTATTATTACTTTTAACAAATTAAGCTCAAGCAAGTCAACTCCTCGAGATAACGAGAGGCAACTCTGTCTCTCCTGTTTGGCTTGAAACGTTCAAGACTTTCACACGCTCTTATCCAATCTGGTCAAATTTCTCAGTGCATTGAGAGTTGCACATTCATTGTTGTCAAAATTTACCGGCAGTCCCTTGTGAACACTCGCATTCGTTCCGAGGTTTCGTGAACTCTCGTGCAATTCTCGTGAGATTCTGCGTGCCCGACGGGTTGTTCTGGGTGATGCTCTCGAGTTAACCATTGGCGCAAAAATAAAAGACTCCACCATGACACAGGCAAAATAACCACATTTAACTATAAGTTTCACTAGGTACATCCTCTCAAGTAAGTTTTTTGAACTTACCGGCAAAGTTCTTTAATTGTGCTAACATCCACAATTCTGTAATGAAGATGATCCATAAACCGTGGCATGTACTTCTCCAAGAACCTTTTATCAGCATGGACACTGTTGCCAGCAAGAGGACATTGTTTATGTGGGGTGTGCTGCTTGACAAATTGCAAAAAGATGTCCTCTGCTTCTGTAAGGCTAATTTTGGAAGCCCTAACGGCTTCTGTGAGGCCAGACTTAATAGAAAGGGAAAAGGAAACAAACGAAGGCGGTTGAGTATTGGACCATCATGTGGAGGGCTGTGGGACTAAGGCCACTTATTGGTGTAGGGTCGTACCTCTTGTTGAACACTATATTTCATTGGCTGTATAGTGTTGTACTTCCTACTGTGTTCTGTGCAAAATACATTGTTACCTTTGTTCGTTCTACTGTTCTTTTGGCCAATCCTGAAGCCCATTTAATGAGGTACGACAAAACTCACTTATTGAAACGAACACAAACTAAAATATCGGTTTTGGGCAATCGTTTTACCTCTAGAGCTCTAAAAAGATAGTTACTTCATATAGATTAATGCTTTTCTTCCTTGCACTTCCATCATTGACACCATCATCATCATGTTTACTAACCCTCATATTGTCAAGTAGCATGTTGTTGCTTGTGTCTTACCCCCCAGCGATGATACACTGTGGATGACAGGTCACAACACTGGGAACTGCCCTACTCATTGAAATAGTGTCAGTGTCCGTTCTCACAGGGTTGTGAACCATGAAGAGTAGTTAGACATAATCTTTATCCCAGAAGACTCGACAGTCCAACCATTAATCATAAAGGCAGCATTTCTCCTCAGTTACTTAATTGCGGGGTTATAGTTTTTGACTGCTTAACCCATTGACACCTCAAACGCCCTAGGATGCGACCAGTTGACAAGTAAAATCGTCTGGTGTTAGACAGAGCAAAATCTGTCTCACTACCAGAGGTCAAAGGGTTTAAAGACACTGGGTGTTGGTTTCACCAGAGTTTGAACCTCAAATTTATGTGATGTTCCTCCAACTGAGCCAAACTACTGTCTGTTAAAAGTTCTCATGGATAAACAGCCCTTGAATACCAGGATTGTTCAAAACGATCATGACTTGTAAAGTTTTTTTTTTTTTAATAACTGCCCCTCAGATAGATCTGCATTCAAACAGCTTTTGTTTCTCCCTGTATCAATAATAATATTGTATTGGCTATTGACCGAATGCACAAATGGCGGCCAAAAATGTATTCTTTTGTTTATGTGCTAATGAGACTCACTAGCTTCGCTCTCAAGCAACATTTCTATTGTATTTTGTCCATGCAAACGAGGAATATTTTTTTGGCCGCCATTTATGCATTCGGTCTATAAATTATATAAATAAAAGTCTGATAAACTTTAAACTAACACCACATATTGGTTATCATTGTGTTAACAAGTGCTCAAAGTGCTCATTGCAGTGGGTATGAACTGACATCCTAGCAGTATGACAGGAAACTACAGTACACACAATACAACCACTCTGCATAGGGGCTTTTCAGGGCCAATGAAACACCATCACAACACTGAACAGAACATTTATAAACAACTGTTAAGAATCCCAACTGGCCGGAGGCAAGCTAGTTTGCTATACAAGTGCAGCTGAGAAGTTGAGCCAGGGACTTCCAGGAACAAGTTCAATAACTGTCACATGAACCTAGTCACATGAACCTAATTCCCATGAGTCTCCTATGGCTCAGTGGTAGAGCAGCTGAATCAGGAAAATCTTAGGTTCAACTCCAGAAAAGGTCCAGAAATATCGTCATTTGTTTTGCTTACATGAAGCACCAACCTGGGTAATCATATATGTTTGGCTAACATGAGGTACACATCTAGGCACCCATATGATTGGCTTACATGAAGTTTCTGCCAAGGCACCCATAATTACTCAGCAAAAATTTCAAAAAGTTTGCCAGATCCTGTGTACAATTTCCGGCAAACATTTGGAACTTTTCACTGGGTAATGACTTTAATAGTAATACAGCCGGTGTAAACCAATTCTGCTCCTTCCTCTGCAGCTAGCTAAGAGATAACAAGAGCATACCTCTCTGTGATGTTTAGTGCACCATTCATCCATTGCATTCAATGCAGAATCAGGTTGATGAACGACCAAATCTGGCCCCTGAAATTTCAAGGAAAAAAAGACAATTAAGTCAGCATTTAATTTCACCTAAATCACTAGTTCTCTTCTGTGATGTGCAGTGTTTTACGTTAAATGAATTATAAGAATAAATCACACAGACCAATGTAAGTGAATGTCTGCTGCTGTGCATCCTTTTAAGAATGGTATTTAAGCTGGTCAGTTGAGAATTCTTTGGTTCTTTGAATGCATTGTAATCACTAACTTCCATATCTTTGCTAGCACTTGCAGCATTTATTCTAGCCAGGCTTTTCAACACGTTTTACCTCTTTAACAATGTTGAGGTTTTCATCTGTTACAAGACAAGCCATTTCTATAATGTGACAAGTCTCAACATCCAAACCTATGGAAGAGATAGAGAAAGCTAAACTAAGACTTGATATATAAGAATGTTAAAAAAAACTTTATATCTGTGCTTTTGTCCTTTATGCCATTGGGGTAGATGAAAGGTTTATTTCTCAGCTAAAACCACATTAAACGTCTCAAAAATATTTTTCTTACCTGTCATCTGACATATACAGGACAGTGCATTAGAATACCACAATTCAGGAGCAACATGAAAGAACAACAAGATCGCCCATTAAGATAGTATCAGAAAGTAAAAATATATTAGCTCGTGTGACCAGCAACCATATTTGCATACTAAAACAAAAGAAAAAATTCTCATAAAAATAGAGTTCAATTCCCAAAAGAATATTTTCAGTCCTCCAGCATGGCCACCGTGACGAAGTCATGAGAACAGAATCTATACCCTGCACAACAATTTACATGTTTTGAAAGCTTCGTGATAATTAAAAATAAATAGACCAGAAAGAGATCAATAGAACTCAAGTAGTGAGCCATCACAGTTACTCTCAACCCCTTCCCACACTAATTAAAATCACGCTCTCTAAAACTTACGAAAAATTGACAATGAATTAGTTTTTTTTATTGCTCTATACGTTACTCCCACTTTTAAGGTCTATCCTACCCAAAGAAACGCTTGTGTCCAGCCCCTGTTGTTCAAACGATGAATAGCGCTATCAGGGCTTGAAATCGCGACTCACTGGTCGCCAATGCGATGAAAAATTGAGTGCTGGCGACTAGATTTACAGAACTGTTCGCCAGCTGGCGAATGACGTTTTGTGATAACCCAGGTTTTGTGATAACCCAGGTCACCCAGGATAAACAGTAGACAACTTTTGTATTTGAATCTTTCTAAGATGAAATCGTTCAAAACTGGTAGCTAGAACATGACTCACCTTTCATTCCCCATTAAAATAATTTATAAATACTACAAGAAAATTGGTGTTTCACTTTGTTAATCAAAAGCACAAATGCACTTTGATACTTCGATCACCATGTTTACTAGGTGCCATATTGTTTCAGCGGCTTCATGGGATCGTGGGCCGACTTAAGCACCGTATGCTTCTTGCCGGTTACTGCTACCGGTTACGTGAATTTTGCGCCCGAAAGACGAAGATTCAGCAAGAAGGTTAATTGAAAATTTAAACCCATCGTCTGTTGTGAATGCTTGCCACGCAAGCTGTAGGAGAATAAAGAACTACGTTTTGAAGAGGTGAAAAGCAAGGATAAAGGACCCATGTTTGCCTTGCTATGGAAAACACAGACTGAGTGTGCTTCGCTCCATTTCAAATAACCCTAAAAAACACCATCACCAAACTAAAGACAAAGCCGAAAACAGCAATGGCTTTAGAGATCTTTCTTGTGCTGGTTTTTTTTGTGCTTTTTAATAATTATCACTTTCCTAGCATGCAAAGTTGGCGACCAAAATTTATGATCTGGCAACCAAATTTTCCCCATTAGTGGCCAGCTGACACCTGAGCAAAAAGGTTAATTTCAAGCTCTGGCTATCCAGCGGATAAATCACTATCCAGTGGATAAGTAATAGCAAAACCAACTGCGCTATCCAATGGATAGTGATTTATCCAGTGGATAGCGTTGTCCACCTTTTGAACAACTGTGGCCAGAAATGCACCTAATAAACCCATTGTTCCTGGGAAGTGAGACTTGACAGATTTTACTCTGTATTATGTTGGACGATTTTACTCATCAACTGTGGCCATCCTGGCACTCCTGAGGAGTGAATGGGTCAACCAGTCAAAAACTATGTCCTCTCCATTAATCCATTAACCCCTGAAAGTGAGACTCAACAGATTTTAATCTGTCTAACGCCAGATGATTCTATTCATCAACTGGAGTATCCTGGAGTGCTTAAGAAGTGAATAGGTATATTAAACATAGGTTGTCTAGAAAACGAAGACCTAAGACCCAAGAACAAAGACCCCTAGAAAATGAAGACCCCCTAGAAAACAAAGACCTAGAAAACGAAGAACCCTAGACGAATCGAGACCTAAAATATTTTATGATCACGCAATCACCCCACGCGTGTAGATTAACTTTTGATTAAAAAGCAAGGACCCACTGGTCTAAAACTGTCATCTGAGAGCACGGCAAACCTGGCAGTTGCTTATCTCAGTCCGCCACACGCAAGTAAATTCCAAGAGTATAGAATTGTCAGGATTTAGTGGTGCAAAGGTCAACTGTTCGTGATGGGCGCGTGACATGTAAATTTATTCACCATGTGGTAAAAGGATAATCGCCCGCCAGAATATTAGATCATTGCAGGGAAATTTCGTTCTCGATAGCTCTCACATGCATACCTGCCTCGAAACTATAAAAGGACAAGCAAATCTGTCGTACATCGGACTGTATTTCTACCTCCGTCTTTCGCGTCCGGCTTTCCGCAAAAACGAAAGGTGTGTGACTCAAAAATAATCACTCGTGGGGTGATTGTGTGATCATAAAATATTTTAGGTCTCGATTCGTCTAGGGGATCTTCGTTTTCTAGGTCTTCGTTTTTGGGTCTTAGGTCTAAGGTCTTCGTTTTCTAGACAGGAAGTTTCCCTTTTAAGTCTAAGCCTAAACTACCTATTTTCAACAATAAGTTAAGGGTAAAGGTTAGCGTTATATTTAGCTCAGGGTGAATGCAACTGTTTTTACTTTTTACTTGAAAAGCAGCGATTGGCGAACACTTTGTGATGTTAATTGTCTGTATTCCGAGACATTAAACGTACCTCTAAATCAACCCAAACTAGCCTTTTGTGCGTCATTGTGTTGTCGGTATGCTTGGTCTTTGAGAAAAGCCTGATCAGTGGGCAGTTTGTCGATATCAAACCGCGATAGAAAGTGCGAGTAGTAAACGATAGTGAAAAAATCATGGAGAAATCACATTTTTAAGCAGGCGTTCCCGTTTACTCGTTCAAGTTGGGGACTAGTTCATTTCCAGTCCCCCCTCGTTAGGCTAAATTATCACCAGGCTGCTAAGCTAGTAAAAGAATTACAAGAATGTTTGGAAAGTTATCATCGGAAACCACATTCAAATATTGCACCGATATTGAGGCCAAGTAATCCTTGTTTTCGGCATTGCTGGCGTCCTTTAGATGCGTAATACGTATCCGTGTTAACATCATTTAAATGTCACTTGAAGTGATTGTTCAGAGGCCAAGTTCTTTGTCCTCGAAGGAGCAGTTGTTCTCGAACGAAATTATAGAGAGAAACCAGGAAGCCTCTTCGAGACTGACAGCTCGTTTGGAACGATCGGTGAATAAGCGATCGAGGGGCTTGCATTATAATGACTCGGCTGGTCGTAGCCGCAGAAGAGAAAGGCCTCGCGACCATTATAAGTCGGTTCACATGGAAAAAGGAAATCACCAAGAACTCCACGAAAATGGGTAAGAACAAGTTTTTCTTTCATTTAGCAAGCTATTTATAGCTAGCCATAAACTCGATCATGCATTAACAACACAGATCACTAATTTTGTTTCCTAAATCAACAGTAATTGTCAATTCAATAATTGTGCTATCAATAGTTTTTATGCCTGTCGTCTTATCGGGTTTCTTATCTCCAAAGAGTCAGGGACAGAAGCTTACCTAAATTAATTAAGATGTCCAGCTGTTGTCAGCGGAACGTACATAAGCTTACATTAGAAACTGTTAAATGCTAATATACAACCGTAGCTAATTTATTTTGGGCAACGACCATTCACTCAAAACAGACTTTTCAACATTATTTCCGAAAAGATTTCTGTCATTCGGTGAATCGACAAGTACATTGCATGTATCGTCTTCGTGACGTTATGAATCATTCTGACAGTATTTATACAATGAAGGTTTATTTCGTCGCCACAAAATCACCTTAGAGACACAGGGTCTTGACCCTCTCGTTTCTAGCCATCAAAGAACTTGTCTTTGCCGACTTTGTTGTGCAGTTGCATAGATTTTATCTTAGCCAGCTCCCCCAAAGAATCGTATATCACTACTTGAAACCCTTGATGTCTCGTCATCGAACCTGCACTTAAAATACAATACTTTTTAACCACAATGGCTAGTATGACTTAGTATTTATGATTCAACAAACAGAGAACAAAACATGATAGCATAACCAATCTTATTCAAAATTTGATGTCCAAATTTTACGGTAGGCTAATAGTCCCTCACCACACAATTACCCCATAACTATATTTGAGCCTCTTACACACAAATTTCATTAGCTTTGAAGTTGCTTGCTGTTGAATTAACCCAGCTTTAATGGTTATGTTATGCTGCCCCATTAAAGTTATTTCCCTGGATATATCAAGACTAAAGACACTTGTCGTCTAGTCAATTAACTTCCTCTAAAAATACCAAGCTTGTGTAATCACTCCTTTTAGGGACAGTGAACAATGCATTGTTTATGAATCAACAAACAAATAGCACAACATGCTCAAGCTTGCAACAATAATGTTGTTAACAATGTGCATAAAAGTTGTAAAGTTCATTTGACGTTTAAAAGAAGAACAGTACCCTAATTATTATTTTCATCTGGAAATTCAATCACTATGATTATACATTTTAATCCGTTTATAGCAAAGGCATTTCCTAAATTCTGAAGTTTATTCTATCTATTGTGCAATTGGATCTCACTCTTATGGTTGAAATTGGATTTTGAGGTACATTTATCCCCCTAAGGAATTTCCAGAGTCATGTTTTGGCACTAGCTCTTAGGTACAAAACTTTACTTAGCATGAACATGATTTAAATTTAGCTGTAGCTTCCTTTCATCGTTTTACTCATTGTGATACAAAATGGCCTATCTGTTAGGGTAAGTATAGTTTGCAGTATGAGAATCACTACATTTACAAACATTACTTGAGATGAAGCTAAGAGTAAAAAAAGATCTTAGACAACACTGACTTGAATATTGTAAGCTACTCATTCGTCATCATTAGCATTCAGTGTACAAGTTAACTGACGTTTTTGTTGTCCAAGGTATTTAAAGGAAAAAATATTGAAAACTTGAAACATTGTGTAAGCAGTAAACCAGGAGAAATTTGTACATATCAGATAAACAGGCACCATTACCTTTGGAGTTGAGTAAGTAATATACATGTATACAATATGAGTGGCAGATCTGTATCACATTTACAAAACTCAAGGCGAAGCTGATAGTTTTTAAATGTGATACAGATCTTACTTGCAATTCATATTGTATATGACTTATTAAACATCAGCATTTTTAAAGTGTTAATGACTCATTGTACAATTCAAGACATTTTAAGAGGGAAAATCGAAAGAAACGTTTATGTAAATTACGAGAAATCTGTATAAGATATACATGTAGATATTGATTAATAAAACATTTCTTTTGTTTTCCCATCATGAATTGTTAGTGAGTTTTATTAAGCTAAATACACTGCATTTAGTATTTAAGCTTTATTCAGCTACTTTTTCCCTTACATATTGAAGTAATTAAAGACATAATTATTATGATCGCAAGCCTAATTAAGATTCATTTTGAAGGTGACAAAAGTTGGTTTAACTCTATTGAAACCAGGCCCAACCTCACCTTTAATGAAACAGTTGCTATTTTGTTGATGTATTTCTTTTTTTCAGTTGACCAGAGACTTTATGCTTGTCGAACACAAATAGTGAAATTATCGGCATTGATCCTAGATAACCTAACTTAAATTATCTTTATTGACTGACAAATTCATATTAAGGACAGTGCCTACTAATTCCAAGGTATGTTTGCGTGGTTTACTTTATATGCGGGAAAAGCAGATCTTCACAAGTGTTATTGAAATTCAAAAAGAAAATTGCAGGTTACCACACATTTTTCGAAGGTAATTAATCAACAATATTTGTAAAAAGCTTTAAAATACAAAGCAATGTATGGCATAGACCGAATGCATAAATGGCGGGCAAAAAAATGTCCTTTTGTTTATGTGCTAACTAGATTCACTAGCCTCGTTTGCATGGACAAAATACAAAAGAAATGTTGCTTGAGAGCGAGGCTAGTGAGTCTAATTAGCACATAAACAAAAGAATACATTTGGCATTTTTTATGCATTCGGTCTATTATTTTCCAAATTGAAGCTTAATTATCTCTGAAAAATGTGTGGTTACCCCCAATTTTCTTTTTGGATACCAAGATCACTTGCTAAGTTTTGCTTTCTCCGCATACATGTAGTTTTGAACCGCGCAAAAATATCCCTGTATTAATAAGCACGAGCCATAGGAAATCCGAGTATCTCGAGATACGCAGAACATATTCGCAATTGCAATACTAGACACCGTCCTTAAGTCTTCGACATACATACACGAATGCACTGTAAATACTAGGGATGAAAGCTGATATTTCAGGGTCATAAGATATGCTTCTCAATTAATTAGAGCATCCTTGAAAACATGAAGGAGTCCCTAAAGACCTTAGTGAACTGTGTCCGTGTATTTCAAGATGAACTTGATGAAATACGTTTATTTGTGCATGAATTTTTGTTAATTAAGCATGTCAAACTGGTGCTTTATATCTAATCAGATTCAATGTTTGTAAAATGTTCTTGTAGCTACAATAAGTGCCAAAAGGGTTGAAACACTTTCCCTTTTAAGGAATCGTGGACAAATCCCTTCCCCAAAGTCTTTCCATTTAACCCCCTCCCCCCCAAAACAATGTTGTTTTCTTATCGCCAACTCTTCCTTTTTCCGTTACCAACATTGAAGTGGGGAGGAGGGGGAAGAGGGGGGACTGCAAGAGGAAAATGTAACATTAAGTTGATTTTTCCCCAATTGTTGTTTTCCCAGTTCAGTGTCTCAACTATTTTTGTCGCTTATTGTAGCTGTTATGGCTTTGTTATCGTGCAAACTATCTATAATCAAAATTAATGAAACTATGGATGTTTAAGGTGTATTGTGGAAACTAGTTGCTAGGAGACAGGCAATAGGACAACTAACTTGATATGGTAAATAATTATTGACCACTGTAGAGAATTTGAAAGGTGACATTTTGAGCTTAAGTTAGCCCCTCATCAGAGCCTAAGTGACAGGCACTAAAGTGATAGAGTGGGACATGTGCGTGGGAGAGGATTAGTGAAGTGTCCCATCCCCTCAAACACACAACCACACATACCCTGCTCCATTTCTTCAGAGTCAGCGGCATGCAGGCTATTGATAATTTGGAAAAACGTGTGAAAAAAAAAAATCTAATGTAATTGCTCTTATCTTGCCACTAGACTTGTGAGAGGAGTACCGTTCTATGATAGCAGGGAAGGCAGTCCTGAATTCCACAGAAAGCCAGAATCCAGAGAAAATACAAAACAAATGCGTCCACAGAGTTGGTATGGTTCACAAGTCACAGACAGAAAACACAAAGACAGACCTCAAAGTATCCATGAAATTTCCATGGATCGTGATAAAGAGAAAAACAGCTTTGATCATGGCAATGAATTTCTTAGGGGCAATGCCTTCAGAGACAGAAGGCATCGACACTTTGAGTCCTCGAGGTCGCTGTCATCAAGCTACAGCTCACATGTTGGTTCATCAGCAGATGAAGGTGAGGATCATCATGGAGTGTATTCTGCTTATGATATGACCGGAAGGTCACCTTACGGTTCCCTAGTACTCAGACGATACAGTCAATCAAGTTTAAGCTCATCCAGCGCCTCTTGGCAACAGTCCACCAACTCTCTAACCCACCACGCGGTAAAGGGACAGTGGAGGTCTGGGACTGTATTTTCCAGCTCTTCTGATAAAGGTCACGGGCAAACTGCGCACAAAGCAGTTTTCCTGAATAATCCGCCGGAGATTTCCGAGGATTCCTCGACCGGAAACCTGACGCTTATCTCGGAAACACAAGCCAATCAGACTTCAAGAATTCGTGTTCAGGCCCAGCCACATTGGTCACGAAATCATGTTTATGTCCAGGCAACTCCTTGCTCTTCCAGTCACCACACCACTTCAGTTGCTGCAAACCGAACTCATAATCACAGCGTCACAAATTCCACAACTCAGGTTTTCAAGAATGTAGCACATACTCAAGTGTCCTCTTCACACCCACAATCGAGTCGAAGTGAGAGGACTCGTGAACTAAAGAACGAAGAAACAAGCCATTCTGTAAAAGATTTAGCGAAAAGATTCAACGGGGATAATCAAGATTTCTTCTCTGAATCGTTTCATGAATTTTACGAAATGAACGCGCGAGATCGCAAGAGAGCAAAAGCCCAAACGTGGTCAAAGTCAGCTTATGTACATAGTCCAACAGATCATACTGTGGGAGGGGAGGAAGGGGACGATTGTGACTGCGCACCTCCAAAACCACCCTACCCTCAAACTATTGTAGAGGATTTATCAGTTGTTGAAACAAAATTCGAGGCAAATGTGAGCAGAAGTGAAGCTGACGTTCAGTTGAGATCATCTGACATTAAATACAAATTAGACGCACAGGAACAATTGAAAGCTGTTGACGGAAACCCAGATCCTGATGTTGTCGCATCGCATCGGTTGAGTCTTCAGGAACTCATTAAGATACACGAAAATAAAATTGCCAAACATGCACAGAGTGCTAAAGCAACGGCGCACGCGCAGATCTACCTCAAACGCCCCCCGAGCGAAGTCAAGGTGAGGAATCCACAAAGTCCGCAGACATCGCCTTGCGATCTTCAAGAGGATGTAGGGTGGGGTGGATCCAGTCAAACTAGCCACAAACCACCCGGAGTGATGAGCAATGTTGCTGATACCGGTGGACCAGTTTCTACGCTGTTTGAACTCACAAATTTAAAATCTGTCGAGAGAGCTCCTATAAAAGTAGTTGAGGTCACCAAAAAGGATACTGCAACCTCGGAAGTGCGGGAAAAAGTTCCCATCAAATCCAAGAGGCATCGTACCATTGGCGTCGTCGGTTTCCGTCAGCAAATCGATCGTGTTACCAAGGAGAAGGCCGAACAAAAGCCGAAGCGGCACACGGCAATCGGGATTGTAAGCGCTAAGGCTGAGGAGACACCAACTCGTCAGGTTGTAAAAGAGGAAACTGTAGTGGTGAGTCATGCATGTTATAGTTTGGCTGAGGGAGAGGGAGATGATCATGGTATTGAACATAGGGAGACTGTTGACATGTTAAACCATCGGAAAGAGTATGATTTTCACGCAGAAGTGGTCACGAGAAAGGCCTTTCAAGAGGATGGCCTCAGCGATGACGTATTTGAACGCGATAGCAATTCATTAACTTTCGTACGATCGGAACGAATCGCACAACCTCGGCCGGAGTCCGATCATGACCGAGAGCGTCCCTCAAAACGTAATGATGAGCTTCCAAGGAGTGATGCGTTCAGTAGGAATGGCATTGCATCTTCTGACCAACCTGTAAAACCAGTTGAATCCATCAGTACCCAGTCATCAAACTCTGTTTTTCATAAACCGGAGGTTCGAACATGGAGCGTTCCAGTGTCAAACCGAACATACAACCCCCCGAAGCCCTACGTCATTTCAAAAGCAGTGCCAGTAGCCCAGGTGTCTCCAGTTAATCCAGCCATTGATGAATCGTCAAGAAGCAGCCTTAGTAAAGACAACTTCACAGACAGCTCTCCGCTTTCAAGGTCACAGTCGGCGAGAGAAATGTATGAAACCAGACTTGCTTTATGGAATTTGTATCCACCCGACCCGGCTTCTCCCGAAATACATTCAAGTGATACCTCAGGTAACATCTCTGGACAGCAAAAACACATTGACAAACCCGAGCGCAATCGTGTAGGTGCGAGCAAAGCGTTAGAGCTATTCGAACAGACGATGATTCACGACGTGGACACGAAGACCGAACCAAGAGGTCTCAATCGGCAGAACACGGAGGAGTACTACGTTAAATGTATAGAAAACTTAAAAGCCGAGAATAAAGAATTGATCGCCAAATACGAAGCGGAGAAAAGAGAGCTGAAACAAAAGTACGAAGAGCAAAGAAAAGTCGCTAATGCTTATCAGAAATTGGAGGACAGATATCGGCGAAGAGTGCACGAGCTTCAGGAAGCGTTATCGAGCTGCACATGCCAAAGTCCTTTTGTCAATTCAAATCACGTTAATATGTCCCATAATTTGAACAATCGGTAAGTGTCTTTTGTTTGCTTTCCATACAGAGAGAGAACATCTTATTAGCGAGGAACGGCTTCCACAGACGTTGTTGTCGACGACTTTTTCCAGTCGATATCTTAATTGAATTGACAACTGTTAATGTTGGGAATTGCGTCAAATCTTCACTTCCGAAAAAAAATAATTGATAATTTGCACACGCACGGGAGGAAGGAGTTGTCGATAACAAAACGGCCGTGTTTGTCATCGACAACTAAAATAGTTTTCCTTTTGAAAAGGAGTACTACTTTAATTTCGGTCGCTTGATTTTTCTCTATTTGTAGTTGATAACTTGATTCACACTCGCCGCTGATATTTTTTCATCGATACTAAAATTTTGTTTTCGACAACAAGTTATTGATAACTTGCCTCGTCTGTGGAAACTTGCCTCGGCTGTGGAGGCCCTTAACGATCTAAAACACGACATGAACAGAAACGTTGAAAAGCTTAAATGGCAAGTTCACGTTTAATTTTTTTTCGTTATCATTTTCGTTTGTTCAATTCAGGCTTGCTAAGTATCAGAACAACACACAGGCTGAATTTGAGGAAACAGTACCGGTGTTGAAGCTTGAAAAATAAATTAACATTGTTATTGACCGAATGTAAAAATGGCCGCCAACAAATTATTCTTTTGTCTTTGTGTTAATTAGCCTACCTAGCCTCGTTTTACAGCCCAAATTCTTTTAATTTTACACGTGTGACCGAGGCTAGTTAGGCTAAGTAACACAAAGACAAAAGAATAATTTGTTGGCGGCCATTTTTGAAATCGGTCAATAATAAACTTCATTTAAGTGTCTACTGTATCTAGGGCTGAGTCTCTAACAGGGGACACTACAGAAATGAAATGAAATCAAATCAACTCATATCAAATCGTAGGTTGGTTTTTGAGGAGGGGAAAACTGGAATACTCGGAGAAAAACCTCTCGAAGCAGAGTAGAAAACCAACAAACTCAATTCACATGTGCCAGCAAGTCTGGGAATCGCCGGAACCTGAGAAACTTTGGTGTGAGTCGCGTGCTCTCACCACTGCGCCATCCCCGCTTCCCCTTAACACGACTTTCGTGCACAAGCGCCCCAGAAAATAGAAAAATATCGCCTTTCTTTCTCCCTCCTTTGCACGCAAGCTGCCCAAATGCATTCGCACTAGCTTTGGTCCATTAGTTGATAAACTCATGAACTGTTGACATTGCTGAATGGCCGTATTTAGACTAGAGGACGTCTAAGACGTCTCAGACGTCTAAGACATCTTAGACGACTAGTATAAATACGGGAAGTAAGGTGGACGCATTAAACGTCAGACGAATTAAACGTCTCAAGTTAAGTGCGTCTGAGACGTCTAAGCCGTCTAGTATAAAGACGAGACGCACTAAACTGGGACGCACTTAGCAATGAAGTGCACACGGTCTCTTTGGTGATTAAATCTCAGTATCTTTTGAAGAAAATTGTGAATTTGATTTCTAGCCGTCGAAGTTAAGTGCGTCCCGTATTTATATTAGTCGCACTTACGGCCAGACGTTTAATGCGTCTGGACGTCTCAGACGTCCTCTGGTATAAATACGGCCAATGACAATTTAAAAATTGGTTCTTGATGCTTTAACCTGCGGTTCCTGAGTTATGATGAACTATGATAGTTTGTTCCAGACGAGAAAAGAATATAGAATGGAGAAAGGAACATCATGAGACTAATTAGGGCCCTTGAAATACGAATAATTCAACAGTAGCTCTTTAATATAAAATAACACACGTCACGGAACAACTCAAAGTACTCACACCACGCACGCAAGACACACACACACTAACAAAATGCGATCAAGACAGACTAATTGCTGGTTTTCACTCACGTGATCAACAGCCATGTTTTTCAACGAAAACAAAAGGAAGCGTTTGCATAACAATAGATTTAAATTCCCGGAGGATTTGGTCGGGGCACCAACATGGCCGCCTTTTCTTTGTTTAGGGCACCAACATGGCGGTCGTGACGTCATGTGAAAACCGAGAATACTGAACAAGATAATATTTGTAAAGTGCTTTTTGAAGGAGGTTTTTGTGCCTTTCTTTGACGCACTCATATCGACATACTATAAATTTAGTCTAAATATTACACCATATTACGCCATCCCTGTGGTGCAGAGAGCTCTCGCCTTCCACCAATGTGGCCCGGGTTCGATTCCTGGACTCGGCGCCATATGTGAGTTGAGTTTGTTGGTTCTCTACTCTGCATCGAGAGCTTTTTCTCCGGGTACAAAAACCAACGTTTGATTTGATTTGCGTTAATTGTTGATTTCAGTTTACAGTGTCCCCAATTAGTGCTTCGTTTTCCTTTTCCTTTTACACGCAGTCCAAATTTGCAGTAAAAGCAAAAAAAAGAAAAGAAAGTGTAGACGAAAGTAGAGAAAGTGAAGTTGACTGGGTAACAAAAAATTTGCCAGACGTCAATGAGCACTTAATGACTGGTCCCAAGGGAAGAGAACAGTGAGACCCTCAATGTTCCCGAGGCGAAGCTTTTTTATGCCCCACAACTGAAAATGAACCAAACTAAATACGAGGATAATCCTCACTAGTTTATAGATCAAATATCTCAAATACAAATGAGTAACAATTACCTTCAATAGTTTAAATTTTTTTCTCGCATCAGTTGCTGTATTTTTTCCTCACTTCGTACTTGAAAGCGTTTTGTGGCGGCCATGACTTGAAAAAACCTTGAAAGTTACTCAGACTTCCGAATTTGATTGAAAGTCGCGTTGGACGCGCTCACAAATTTGCCGCGCTTTCAAGACGCATGCATGTCCTGATCACGTGCAAGTCAATGCACGCAGATGTTTGAACCATTTGTTTTTATAATATGATACAATGGGCGATGAAACAGGACGGTTAAGTATAAGTCTGACAAAAGCCTACGTGGCGAGATTCCAAACCACCAGAAGACACCGGTTTCCTTTCTATTCACTTTAGTGAAGTCCTTATTCGCCGGATTAGTACCTGAATAGGTGACCAACTGGGATATCCCTAGGTGTATTCTTCTGGGAAGCGGGGATCCCTTGGTGTATTCTTGTGGGGAGCGGGGATCCCATGGTGTATTCTTGTGGGGAGCGTGGATGCCGTAGTGGTGGGAACACTTTTCCCTTTGCGTAGATTTGCTTGCCACGTATTAACATGTGTCTTTGACAGTAGACCCGCGAACCAGTAATATAGTAGCTCCAACTGTTTTAATTCTTCTGGTTGGTTCTTTGTCAGAAGTGAGAAGGAAGGAGACAGATCAGCATCGTCGAGCATGAAAGGAATTAAAACAGTGGGGGATCTCGACGAATGGCTGAGTGAACACTCTAAAGAGAGGAATGCATCGAAAAAGAAAAACGCAGCAAGTAGGAATAGCTTGATAAGCACTGGGACTTCCTCTGAAATGACTAGCAGCGCGTCGGCCTGGGACGAACTGTACGATAGGCTGCGCGCGACTGGGGAGATCGATGTGGAAAACGGAACTCACGTATGACTTTTCAGCGCATGCGCAGTGTGGTTATTGCCCACCATTCGTTTATTTCTGTCCCAAGAAGCCGCGAGAGTGATGGTCTACTTATGCGCGGGCGCACAAAGTAGGAAAAAGTAATTTCCTTCGGTTATAAAAAATGGATCTTGACTGTGACTGTTCGTATTTTGAAGCTGGGCAGAGGTCGTTATTTTCGGTGTTGACTGACAGAATCGGCAAAAAGACTCTGCTTTACGTAATTTAGGGTGCGTTCGATTGACCGTATTCCGGAATAAGAATACATGGAATATAAGTTAGAAATCCTTCGTTTTTACGGAGATTCATATAAAAATTTTCAAACATCCGCTAAAATGCTATTTTAAACATATTTTTATTATCCTTGCTGCTTCGAAACGCGCCAAACATACCGTTTTAATCATCACTCCGCGTATTCTTATTCCGGAATAGGGTCAATCGAACGCGCCCTTAGGGTGAAGGTGCAAAAGATAGCCATAATGCACATTAACTAGGCTTCCAGTTTTCGCAATTCCTATGTTTCCAGTGGTTTTTTACTGGGGTTTCAACGTTTTAGTGTTTGCCGTGTCATTTTGAGTAAATTATGGTAATAACGGTTAAAATGTCTGGATTTGATATCCCATTTCCGAATTCTCCTCATCCTCCTTTTGAAGTTGTTCCAATCTCAGTGATAATTAGTTTTCCTTTTTAAAACCATTTTGCACTACCCTGCTTGGGAGGTTTGCTTGATTTCCTCTACACTGATATCTCTCGATGTCGTCCAGAACTTTGGACGAATAATTCAACTCTTAACCGGTTTAAAACCCTTTAAATCCAGTTTGAATTTTGACGCATGCCCAATGGCAGAAGAATGGAAGTGACGTGGCTTTGACGTCATGTCACGAATGCGTCACGAGTGTCTAATCGGCGTGGGTGGGAGGGTCGTGGGTCGGAGATCCTCCATGTATACACGCCATGTATACATACTTATATGCTGTTTCAAATGCCCTCTCGCAAAAGCGGTTTTGTCCGTGATCTCTTTCTAGCGTGTACACCGAGTGACTCTGAAGGGATTATACCAAAGATGTTACGTTAACATTCTGTCAGTGGTTCACGTTTTATTATTTACTTGTTTCAGGTAGTCCCTGGTTCAATTTCCTGGCGCACTTGTAAAATAGCCAACTGGTTTGCCTCCCGCCAGTTGGGATTCTTAACAATTGTATATGTTCAATGCGCGGAGATATTAGCTACTAGCTACTCTGAAATCCGAGGGTAAACAAAGTGATTTTTTTCTTTTTTTACGGTCGCTACGAGGCGGATGCATGACGGCTGATCCTTATCTTTCATGAAATCAATAAATCATGACCAAATATGAAGACAAAAATCCCATGAGATGTTTGCTAGAAAATGACTCAAAAGTTCGGTTGCAGCCATGACACAGCTTTTTCGTGTTTCCCAAACGTTGATCAGTTGTTCTTTTCTTTTACTTGAAATGCTGACAAAAAGCAGTAGATCGTTATATCGAAGTTTTTGGATAACGTGAGTTCCGTTATTCCATTAGTGTGAGTTCCAGAACAAACAAGCGAGTTCAATAAAGTTTTCTCGTTTTAATTAATGCATTCATTCTCGGCAAACGCGCACGCCAATGT
Source organism: Montipora foliosa (assembly GCF_036669935.1). Lineage (NCBI taxonomy): Eukaryota > Metazoa > Cnidaria > Anthozoa > Scleractinia > Acroporidae > Montipora > Montipora foliosa. Next base: position 24,185,800 of record NC_090881.1, read on the forward strand.
TAAGCATATACTTTCGAACACTTTCGTTAAAGGTTACCGAAATTGTTTGCCGGACCAGAAGGAAAAATGTTTATAGTTAATGGAAGACAGTTTTCCTTTGTTCAAAGTTCCATAAAAGGTGTTCGGGGATAATAATTCGTGAGCGGGTAATTGCAATTGGACCGAGCACTGAGGGAGCTAATATATATCTTTTTTTTTTTTATCTTCAAACAAACCTAACCCACCACCCAACACCTACGACCCACGACCCACGGCCCACGACCCACTCACCCACGCCATTTAGCCTCACCCATGCGTCACAGAACATCGAGGAGATCCGAGCAGAGGTTTCCTTTCCATCTCGCTACAGAGGGAAATCAATGGAACCTCTTCCAAGTACGACAACTTCGTACTTGTATTCGCTTTGAAAAAAAGGGCAATAAAATTGTTCTGGTGTGTTTGATCTAGTAACCGTTGTCATGGGTAACACATCAGGTAGAGTTGAAAAGCTATTGATTAGAGGAACGATATAACATCAAGCAGTGCTTTAATGTTCTTTTCCCAGTTACAAGGTTTCACAAATGTAATAAACCTATTTTGTTACTTGTTTTGCAACTGGAGGCCTAAATCGAGTCAGCTTCAATTTGAGCAAACTACTTTACACGGAAATACAGCGTCAGACCAACTTCCGGTCGAGGAACGTTACAGTGTGGATCATACAAGGCGTCCACTCCAAACTGGTTTGCAGGACCGTAGCTGGTGCTGTGGCCGCCGTTACACATACCGTGGCCAATATTCAGTGTGGTAAGGCAATCGCAGTTGTCATCATCCATCAAAATGGACTTAACACCGTTTTGTTTTCGGTACATAAACGAGGTTTGTTTCTTTATGGGTGGAGTTCCTTTAAGAACCTCAGGTTGCCATTCATCGGAGCTGCGGACGACCCTACCCTCCGGCGTGATAATATGGTCATGAAAAGCCAGCCAGGCCGCATGTGCGACAGCATTGCTAGAACTGAACTTCCAGACGTATTGGTTTCCTGCAGTGTCGATAGCAAGCATTTCTGTGCGGTCTTCATTGGCCCAGGAAGGAAGCTGACCAAAGCAATACTCGCTGTACGAGTTGCAGTAGCCATAGGGATATTCCAATACGTCAGTCTCCTTAACAGGCCAGATTGCATGAGCGGTCCACCACCAGAATGCGATCCAGTTTCCACCCTGTTTGCACAACGCCAATTGATGCGTTACCTAAAAGTGAAAGGATTGCTCAGGTCATAAATCAATCAATCAATCAATTTATTAAAGTCATAGCGTGGGATTGAGGTTGCCCTCAGTATCCGAGCCAGAGGCTCATGTATAAAACGCATGACAAAAGCAGAACTAAAAAATAAAAGTAACCACAACTAAAATATCAAAATTTAAAGTAAGAGTTACATACATAAAATTATAAACAATTGTTATCTAACAATAATAAACTAGATAATATTTAGTTGTAAATATATCAAGCCTAAAATTGTCACATAAACATTAAAAACAATTTACGATTGGCAATAATTACATAAACAACTAGTCCTTAAATTTAAAAGATTAATAGACTCCAAATTTTTGTGAAATGCATTTAAATTGGGTGACTGTTTCATAAAGTGGGGCAGTGGTGGCTGGAATGAGTTTCACTACTTTTAAGGACCTTTTTATTAGAAGGGCTGTCACTACAACACTGTATCACGTAACAGCAATGTTATGGTACCATATCAAACACCATTATTGCATAACAAAATGCGCCCAATATTATGACATAATAGGTTACCATGGCAACATGAAAGCTCTTCAAAAACACCCTATTTTTCGTTTTTACTTGCTTATTTCTCAAAAATGAACTCGGTGACCCCATTTTTTATTGTAGAATAGTAATTAGCAATTTGAGATAGAACTATCAGCAAAGTTTTAAAAAACTCTTAGGAGCCAATTCAGAGCTACCTTTTCAAAAAATTTAAGGTAGCCCTGAATTGGCTCCCAAGAATTTTTTAAAACTTTGCTGATAGTTCTATCTCAAGTTGCTAATTACCATTGTACAATAAAAAATGGGGGTCACCTAGTTCATTTTTGAGATAAAAGCAAGCAAAGACGAAATAGCTTTCATGTTGCTATGGTAACTATGACGGCACGATATTGGGCGCATTTCGTTAAGCAATAATTTGCGCTTCATATGGTACCATAACATTGCTGTTACGTGATACAGTATAGTAGTTATAACCTATCAAATAAGAAGGTCTCTAAAAGCGGTGAAACCAGGAGCCCATCACCCGGAGCGTGCAACTTACCTATTTTCGTGCAAGGGCGTTTTCACAAGTAAGGTTATTTTTAGATTGAATTTCCCGCTAATGAGACTCCCACAGGAGCCCGATGACCAATTACAAGAAATTAAGCTGACGTCATAGGGTCACCGAACCGGAACTGCCTTTGTTTTTTGACCTAATTCGCGGGAAGGGCTAGTCTAAAAATAAACCTACTTGTGAAAACGCCGTTTCACAGACGCTGTATGGAAGTTGCACGCTCCAGATGGACTCCTAGTGAAACTGGTTCCAGCCACGTCTGCTATTGTATTCATCATCTCTAACAAATAATTTGTGCGAGAGCAACGACGTAGTTACTGATATACACACCACATCGATCGATCAATCGATTGATCGATCAATTGATTGACGGATTGATTGATTGTGGTGGTATAGGGTTTGTATTTAAAAGTGCAAGTAGTTGTTGCGTGAGCTAAAATGTATTAATTAAAAATGAACAATTATTTTTAAACAAGGGGATACTCTTGGCTCGTACTTTGTGAGTCACTTTTCGGTCAATAATACCTATTCTTACCGGTTTTGCTATGGAAAAATACAAGGCCAGACCAACGCTCGGACGTGGGGTGTTGCAGTGAGAATCGAACAATGCATCCGCGCCAAATCGGTTCGCAGGACCATATCCTGTCGAAAAATCGTTAGCACACATACCGTGGCCTAAGCTTAGTGAAGAAAGGCAATCACAGTTGTCATCGTCAAGGAGAAGAGACTTCACTCCTGCTTGTGGTCGGTACATGAAGGAGTCTTGGTCAACTTTTGGTGCAGTTCCCCTTAAGACTTGAGGATTCCAAGCTCTGCTGTTCTTTATAGAGTTGAAAGGCGTTTCTTTGTGGTCATGGAATGCTTTCCAAGCCGCGTGTGCGGTTGGATTTCCAGATGAGAACCTCCAGAGGTAAACGTTTCCTTCAGTGTCAATAGCAAGCAGTTTGGTTCTGTCTTCATCAGCCTTGGTGGGAAGCCTCCCAAAACAGTAAACATCGAATTCCTGGCATTGTCCATAAGATTTCTCCAACACATCTGTCACTTTAGTTGGCCACTGTGCGTCTTTTGGCCACCACCAAAAAGCTGTCCACTTGTATCCGTATCCTTCAAATGTTAAACGTTGATCAGGAACTTGAAAGTAGAGAGCGAGTCCATTGTCGGGGCTCGGAAGATTACAAACTGGATCATGGAGGAGGTCCACACCTCGAGCATTTGGATCAAAGGTATTACTGCAGATAGTTGCTCCAAGCTGAATGGTGGAGAGGCAATCGCAGTTGTTGTCATCCAGTAGAACCGATTTGACACCACTTCGGTTGAAATAGCTGAAGGAATCCTGATCAACAATGGGAGGTTTGCCTTGCAATACGTCGGGATTCCAAGGTTCTTGATTCAGAGCGGCGCCGAGCGATGTTTCCTTGTGATCATGGAACGCTTTCCACGCTGCCTTAGAGGTCGGATTAGATGAGTTAAAACGCCATTTGTAAACGTTCAGGGAGGAGTCTTTTGCCAACATTGTCGTGGAGTCTTCTTCAAGCCATGCTGGAAGCCTTTGAAAACAAAATGACTCTGTACTAGAACATTTTCCATACGGTTTTTCTAGTACATCCTTTGCGTGTTGGGTTTCACAGACCGACCACTCGATGCCTGCATTCCACCACCAGAACATTCTCCATTTCCCGCCAAAACTATGCAAGTCTGTACGACGAGTGCGATAGTAAAGTGTCAGTCCAATGGTACGAACAGGGCCATGACATCCACTGTCATAGAGTGCGTCAACTCCAAACGTGTTAGCT
>NC_090881.1:24199903-24224903 GCF_036669935.1 Montipora foliosa
TCTGACCTAAATAAAAGCAGAGTTTCATGCGTTTCCTGATTTTCAGTCCCACATTTTAGTTTAAATTGTTGGTTTTCACTCACGTGATCAACGGCCATGTTTTTCATCGAAAACAAAAGTGAAACGTTTGCATAATAATAGAGCTCATTTCCCAGAGGATTGGGGCGGGACACAAACATGGCCGCCATTTCTTTGTTTAGGGGCACGAATCAAGCGAGTTTTATGCGTTTCCTGATTTTCAGTCCCACATTTTAGTTTAAATTGTTGGTTTTCACTCACGTGATCAACGGCCATGTTTTTCATCGAAAACAAAAGTGAAACGTTTGCATAATAATAGAGCTCATTTCCCAGAGGATTGGGGCGGGACACAAACATGGCCGCCATTTCTTTGTTTAGGGGCACAAACATGGCGGCTGAAAACCGAGAATAGGCCTTTTTCATTATATTAAAATTGAAAGAGGTCTAGAGGACAAGGACAAAGTGGATGATATGTAAATATTGTTCACATTCATTCCAACCTGTTTCTATTGCTTTGTCCTCACTGCCTCAACAGGACGCTGAATATTTGATATTTTGAAAATGGCTTATTCCACCCACTTTCCAATATCAATCATCTGTCTACTCATTCTCTACCTCTAAATTAACGATCATTGTTAATTGTTAATTTGCTCTTAATTTACTATTATTATTGTTAATTTAGAAGACTGAAATTTTGATATGAATTATGGGAAATGGTTATATTTTGTTTTTTGGAACAACAACTTAAGTCTATGGACACTGGAGTCAAACCTGGGAATGTTTGTTGATTAACCGGTCACCTAACCACTTGACCACCACACCGCTAGCCACAGTATTAAGCACTGCAAAAAAGGTCGGTTACCAAACTATACGACAAAGCTAAACATTTTCAAATCAAAGCTTAGGCCTAATTAATCTAGCTTAGGCCCATTACTCTTCAGCAAAGCTCTTCTATAGGAGGCTTCAATAAATCTTTTTCAAAAGGATGCAGTGCCGTGATCCTCAGTGGTGAAGTGCAAAGAAGTGGTTCCTAAAGAGTAGAAACTCCGGGTTCAAATCCAGGCCACGGATATGACTTTTACTTTCCTTATTTTCTCTGCTATCACAAGTCCTTGGACCTTTTGTCCTAAATGAACAATAATAGTAAATTCAAAGCAAATTAGAAATTAACAATAATCGTTAATTTAGAGAAGAGACCATGTTGCATCTTTAGTACCAACAAAATTTAACCATACCAAAATTACCTTCCCTTATCTACAATACAATAGCAGCACTTGAGGAAACCCCATCTGATTGTCATTGACAAGCAGATTTCATGCTAGAGCACACAACTTTCTCAGACCACTTACACAATGAACGAGCACCCACTCATTCAAATTAAATACAAATAATTGTCGGTATTTTTTTTATGAGTAAATGATTTAATGAGCCCAGGCAAGTGTAGGAAACCCTTGGGCAAGCAGCAGTGTAGCAGTATTCCTAACCCGCTATTGTTTGGTACTGTAAGAAGCTTCTATTGTTTTCAAGTCTAAGTCATTGTTTCAATTGTTTAGTTTTTGGCTTGGGTATCGAACCAATCACATTTTATGTTACGAGAGCTACAACTGTAACATTACCCTGGGGGGTAAGTGGGTCATGAAGTTGCCCAATGGACAAGTTAGAATATTAAAAATTTTCTAGACCTGAAATTGATATTGTTATCAAATAGTTTGGGAGTGATAATCTTAATAGTGACTGCTCTTTCCAGTTTCTTAAACAATGACTTCAAGTAGTATTAACAGTGCCAGATCCGTCAACAGCATCACATAGTACCGGCAGCTCTATCCATGAACTTGGCTAGTTTGACATCTTTGGCAGACAATCCTCCACAGTCATGGGTAGACAAGGTGACTTGCACCTTGCTGTAAACATTAAACCACTCTGGGTGATGATCCATCTTTTCAGACATAAGTGCAACACGAGTCATAAATCCAAACGCCTGGTTGAAATTTTTAAATTTGAACTCTTTGTAAATGGCATCTCGGCCCTCTACTTCAGTCCAACCGGATGACTTTAGAGGCTCAAGTTCTGATTCCCTTTCCTCTTCAGCAAGTTTTGCCGTCTTTGGTGATGACTATGACAAAAAGGACATTTCAGGGTGCTTACTTTTCAGGGCTGTTCCTATTATTTCTCACCCAGTTGAGGAATATTTACATATCAGGGGCCATGGAGAGGGAGGGGCTGGAGGGGGTTATAGCCCCCCACCCCCTTCCCTCACACTTCCGTGATCCACAGCAAAACTAACCCCCCACCCTCCCCTTTCAAACGTACTCCATGGCCCCTGCCTATGGGTGGTTTTTATGTTACGTCATCGCCGCCATGTTGGTGGATGAAAAAAGGGATATTTCATTAGCTTCTGAACGATTGTACATTCACATCATTGTTATCTGTGCCTCTAAGAGAAGCACGATGCCTCGTGATTTCAACTCATTATTCGGAAAATATTAGATTTCATTAGAATACGGGGATGCCTCAAGACAAAATTGCAACTCCTGAGTATTTCACATTCGTGATCAAATGCAGATTTGGTAATGGTTCCCTCTCAATCGCTGCCACCATAATTGAGGGGCATAGAGTACAAGTAGAATTTAAAATTGTGACGAACACAAGGGAGTTTTACTAGTAGTAGGAAACAAAGTGAATATGACTGAGAGCAGATGGCTTTCACGTCAACCTAAGCATCGCTAACTACAATTAGCAACTCACCATCGCGGGGAATGTCCTTAAAAATCTCGGCCACAAAACACGTGAAACGTTCTGCAAAAGCAATTTGTTCATGGCCAGTGTTTCGTTGCCCCGGGACTGGGACTAGGCTTGTCTACCGCTGTTGACTTATCTCTTAGTAGCACAGGCTCGTATAAAAAAAATGGCGGATGGACTTCATTCCAATGATGACCACGAATTGGACGAACTTCTGGACAGTAAGTGTTTCAAATAGTTATCCTTTTGTTAAAGCAGGTATTCCTAGCATACCATCTCAGAAGGAGCACTATATATAAATTTGAATAAAATTAATATTTGCACGATCATGGAATTATTATATGAAATGCAAGCTCGAGTGCATAATTGCCACTCAACATTTTTAATACTTTGTTGATGTTTAAAACTCATTTTCCTTAAAGATGCAGATTATCCAACCACGATTGTGAGCATTTTTTGAAGAACGATACAGAATTTAATTCATGATTGTCAGAGATGCCAACCTATGGAGATCTAAAATCTGGAGATTTTTTCCATCCACTCTCCCCACCCCTCCCCCCTCGATCAACCTACCCACTCCCCCTCCCCTCCTCTCCCCCAGCAGCTCCTTCAGAATACAAGAATATTCTGCCGCCATTGTGATTTTGCGGGAAAACAGAGTACTTATGTCAAGAATTTTTATTGGTTAATCGGAGATCCAATCAAACAATCGGTTATATGGCTATCATAGCTAAAGGAAGTCATTTTGTTTAGTTCTATTAACGTGTGTTTGAAACTCAGAGATGAAGAAGTGCATTACTGAAACAATGAAAAGACTTTGAAAAAATCGAATTTTTTTTTAACTTGGGGATGCAATTTCAGTCTAGAATGGAGAAACGTCTGTGAAAGGTTGAGAGTCGTTTTTATCCGGGAGATTTAATGACCCGTACGAGAGACCGGGAGATTCGTTCCGTATCCGGGAGAGTTGGCACGTATGGATTGTTGTTCTTCTAAATTATGCAATGCATGTGATATGCAAAGAAGTGGGTGGGCATTCTGCAGTTATGCCTTTAGTGGGGCGAAGGACGGGGGGGGGGGGGGGGAAAAGGGGGGGGTTTTCAATGACTGAATGATTACCCACTTGCATTATCTCTTGCATGAGTGTAACCAGAATGAATGAAATTCCCCCCCCCCCCCCACCCCAAAGAAAACATTTGAATGAAATCTAAGGTTACTGCAAAGGAAACGGTGCAAAGCTCGCTGTAGTTCAGATACATGTATTTAGTAACAAATACATATGTGAGAACAGAAAATTTGTTCCACTTCACACCGGTGGCTCAGTTGGTTGAGCACCGGCCTGCCATGTGGGAGGTTGTGAGTTCAACTCCGGCCGGACCAACACTCAGGGCCTTTAAATAACTGAAGAGAAAGTCCTGCCTTTGTAATTACATCCGCAAATGGTAAGACTTTCAAGTCTTCTCAGATTAAAGGACTATAAACCGTAGGCCTGGTCTCACAAATATCTCCCATGTTCTCTCATGTTCCTGTGGGATGTTAAAGAACCCACACACTATTCATTTCAAGAAGAGTAGGGGATGAAGTTCCCGGTGTTGTGGCTGTCCTTTGTGATTATATGAGTAGGTGGGTATAGCAGGTCCACATCAGCTGAATAGCTGCCAAAACTTCAACCTGCTCAAACAGTCAAACACTTCTAAACCTTGTCTTTTCTCATGATCCTAGGTGCCCTAGAAGACTTCGACAAAAATGTTCCATCAACAACGAACCAGTGTGAGGGCAACTGTCATGATGAAGTTAAACCACCTGGAAATAGCTCTGCTAAGATGGGAGCAAACAAAAGTATGCTCAGCAATAGTGATGCAACTGTACTGAAAGCTCCAAACAGCAGTGACACCTCTTCTGCATCTCAGGATGACTCAAATGCCGAGTTGGAGGCTCAGTTTGCAAAGGCAGCAGAAGACTTTGAAAATGCCATGAAGACAATGCTGGGTAATGATCCTGGACTTCTTGATCAGTTAGATCAGTTTGCCAAAGCGGCAGCTAATTCTGACCATGGTATGTTTTTTTGCCATAATGCAAAATTAATAGTCACACAAAATGCATGTTGTGTTAATTACCAGATTACTGCAACTTATATCTGCTGAAATAAACCTTTTCCCTTCAGATGTTCTTTACTCCCCAATGACTTGTGAAGTATTTCACACGCATTGAGCGTCAAAGCCTGCCTGCATATTACATCCTGATTTGTTGTTAAAATGCGTTTCACACAACATGGCATCTTGGTTGCAGTGTAGATATTTCATTGAATCCCATACTCGTTGCCAATGAAATATTTAGACTTCAACTAGGTAACTTGGCCAATTAGATGGTCTATGATCAGTCAGTCAGTCCACCAGTTTGTTATCAATCCGATAGCAAAGATATTAATTTTTTTGTCGCCTTGTTAATAATGTGCCAGCTTCAGCACTTGATTGACACCAACATGTTGCATAGTGACCCTGATTGCCCTTTACAGCATTGCCATTTAGTCACTGAAGCACTGCTGCATGGTTGTAAAGACAGTTTTCTTTGTTCTTAATGCTCAAAGTCTCATGTTAATACCATTCTACTTCAGCCAGTGCATCAGCAAGAACAGACTTTGAAGCCCATCTAGCAAGAACCATGAGCCACTTGGAACAAAATGCAAAAGATTTGGAGGTAATCAAATAATTTAAAACCCCCTTTTGTGGATATCATTCAAGGTTCTCTCCTCCTTGGTAAATGCTATGGAGCTCTGGGTGCCCTTTTAATTTCAAAGAATCTATAAATGCAGTTGTTAGGTTTCTTAATTACCCAAGGCCAAGTTCAAACAATGTACCATCCTGATGTTGTATAATTTTAATAAATTGGATTTAGCTTGACAACTGATTAAAAAGTGTTGCACATGTATTCAGTTCTAATACCACATGCTCTCAAGATTTATCTTTCAATCAATGTTGGGCAGTATTCATGAGCAGAGCAGATGTTGGCTCGACAAGCCCTAGCCTTGCATTCACCTGCAGACTCTGAAGTTCGAATTCTAGCAATAGTTTCTTAAGTACTTCACTGTCATCAATTAATGCCAGCCAACATTTTTTAATTTTTTACATTTGAAAACATTATTAGTGTCTCAAGTTTGAGCCCAGGAATTTTTGGTAAGATTACAGAATGGCATTTTTGCTAGAGTGAAATGACAGTTGTTTGACAGACTAAGACAGATTATGCAAATCAGTAAACCTGTGAAATTCTCACTCCAGCCTGGCACCGGAAGCCAGCAATATTCCAACCAAAAATTCGAGTTTTGGACTGAGACTTGATTTGAATTTTGCATTATTCGTCTGATGACCAGATTATTCGAATGATCGAGTACTGAAATCAAATTTGCAATAATGAATTCATTAATCTGCTCATCAGAGGAACGCTTGAGCTGTTTTGACTATAAAAAGTGTCTAGTCTTCTAGTGCTGAAGCATTAATTGGAAAGACTGTAAACTGAAATCAACTAATTACATGTAATGCAAATAAATGTTGGTTCAGCAAGCCAGTGGTGCCGATTTGAAGAGTGGCAAAGCAGTCATACATGTGCCAACTTCACTGAGGTTAAGGCAATACTTATATTATTTCTTGTCAGAACTGCCCCACTGGAGCATTTAATGAAGATTTCCTCAAGGCCATGGCAGATATGAACCTTCAAGAAGGTGGTGAAGGAGAGCTGGACTTTTTTCCTTTAATGCAGGGCATGATGCAGAATCTCCTCTCTAAAGATGTACTGTATCCTGCTTTGAAGGAATTAGAAGAAAAGGTAACTGTACATATTCTCTTAGAAAAGGACACTTTCAGTTAGATAGTCATTTTTTAAATGATAAGAGAACTAACCGCACTACATGCAAGAACAAATTTTCTTCAAAGGCTAAAAGAACTTCTTAACCCATTAACTCCTGAAACACCCCTGAGTTGATGAATAAAATCATCTGGCATTAGACAAAGTCAACTCTATTAAGTCTCACTCCTAGGAGTCAATGGGTTAATGAATGGGACACAGTTTTTGACTGGATGTAGAGGTTGTTAATCAACCCAGGTGACTCCAGTGAACCACTCCCCGTTGTCAAGTAAAATCATCTCAGTTAAACAGAGTATTAAAAATCTCTGAAGAGTTACTCGCAGGAGTCAATGGGTTAAATTAAACTCGCTTCCTCGTTTTAAGCCTTGAGGTTGCAATAATAATAATAATAATAATAATAATAATAATAGTAATAATAATAATAATAATAATAATAATAGTAATAATAATAATAGGACGTAAAAGCAGCAATTTTGTAACGATCTTAATGAAGAGAACAATACTTTTAAATTTGAAAGAAGACATGTTTCGGCAACTCCTGTGCCATCATCAGTTTGTGGATGGAATAACAATGATGTACAACATATAGCGGAAAATTAGAATAACAATGGTGTGATGCAACAACTGATTACAAAGAGAGATTAAGATGTACATGAAACAATTGTTGATTTAGGGAGGGTTTCTCCCAATGAATGTGCAACAATAATAATAATAATAATAATAATAATAATAATAATAATAATAAACCAGATTGCCTTTGCCACCCAACAAGCTAGTTTTCAGTTTTGGAGAAGTGAATTATATTTCTGTCACTAAAAACATTTTAATTTATGTGTTTCTGTGTCTTTTATTTGTTTATTTAAATAATATTTATTTATTTATTTACTTTTTGCCTTTCCCTGGCTGCCCATAAACCTTTCCTGTTACTACTGTTATGGAATACTGTTAATAATTATTATTGTGGTACAGTGCATGGCTTAAAAATAGTTTTTTTCTGTCAGTAACTTTACTCAACTTTGTGTGATTGGTGTCACTAGAAATGCTTGTAGATTGATACATGCCCAAATTTGATATCTAGTTCACAAACTGCTGCATTCAGTGCAAGCATTTCCAACCATGAGGTGATAGCATTATTTTTAGGTTAGAATGAATGCAGCTGTTTAGCTACTCTTGAGAAACAGACTGAGGTATTTTCACACACTCACACACTGTTGATGTTGAAATTGGACAGAAGGGCAAGGGGATGCTTTGCCAGTGAGAGGACACCTTGTGATTGATGCTTTTCAAAATTGGCGTGCCTCTAATTTTGTAACTGTACATATATGTATGTACAATCCTCGTTTATAAATACACTGTACGTTATTTGTTTGTACAAAAAATAGTAATCGTTGTAATGAAGCAATCCTCTTTTTTTATGCTACTTTTTGGTTATTAGTATCCATCGTGGTTAGAAGAGAAAGAATCCTCTATGCAAGAGGAGGAACTAAATCGCTACAAAAAACAATTCAGTTTGGTGACAAAGGTTTGTTCAGAATATGAGAATGAGAAAGCAGATGAGGCTGACAACATTAAGAAGAAAAGATTTGAAAAACTTATGGAATTGATGCAACAGGTTAGTGAAACAATCATGAAAACTTACATATTCTTGCCTCACATATTGTTGTGGTTCAAATTTGTCGATTTTTTCAAAACCAGTTCAAATTTGATTTTTCTTTGTTTCAGATTGTGATAATGAGTATCAGCAGAAACCCATAAGGGTTGAAACGTGTAACATGCATTCACAGCTTCCGAATATTCAGTGCGAACTAATTGGTTGAATGTTTCAGTGCTAAGTACCATATTTGGAAACCCCTCGCTCTTGTTGTTCCAAATATGGTACTTAGCAAATTGAATATTCAGAAGCTTGTTTCCCTGCACACAAGGGGCCGTTACACGTTTCAATTCTTATGGGTTTCTGGTATCAGACAAAGAAAAATTAAAATTTAACTGGTTTGAAACATTTTAAACCAAAGGAAATATGAACCACAACACATACATATATTTAGTCAAGCAGGTCAGTAAAATGGGCAACTATAAAGCTGATACATGCGGACCTACTATAAAAATAAGGCCACTTAAAAATACCATTTGAAGGGAACACTGATACAAGTTATAGTAAAGTAATTAATATTGTAAAAAATACAACCACACTTATGAATTTACGGAACATGTTTCAATGTTTCAAACATCATCTTCAGCCATTGCGAACATTTAACCTACAAAGAATCATTGTATTGATAGTTACATAGATATATATATATATATATATATATATATAGGAGTTATCTTGTAAAAATTTTAATGTTACACTCACTATGGCTGAAGATGACGTTTGAAACATCAAAACATGTTCCGTAAATTCAAAAGTGTGGTTGTATTTTTTTTTAAATATTAGTAACACTGTGCTATCCAGACCAGTAAAATAATTATATTACAAGCGATAAAATTGAATGGATAAAAGAGGTTAATAATAATAACGTAAATCCTTGTTACAGATTACAGAGAGCTCTACATGTACCCTTGTAATATTGTTTAGTATAATTTCATAGGCGATTATTGAAAATTCTTTGCACTGATTGGTTGCATTTGAGGTGTTTATTACGCGATAATCATTTTTTTTTTTCAAAGTCACCGCAAGCTGTTTTGCGGGGATGACAGACGAAGAAATTAGTAATTGTTTTAAAGAAAATGCATATTTTTCAAAAATCACCTAAATTTTTATATTGAAGCAATTATTCACCTCAGGCTTGTTGAATGTCGGTGAACAAAAGCCGAGACAACCACGAAACATTGTAAAATGTTCTCAACTAGACCTCTAAACTTTTTAAGATCACCTTTAAAAGAGGATGGGTTTTGAATAGATCTAACATTCAGTTCATCTGAGAGATGAATCCAACAGGGGTTTCAATAACTTCTGAAATAGCCGTCCATGATAGCCCATTGAAGGCGGCAGTTTGACAAGTTTATGATAGCATTTTTAGTGAAAATCAAGGCAAACTAGCTGGCGGTGTGGGGTAAAACAGGCGGCGGTATACCGTCGGTAACCGGCTTCTATTGAAACCCCTGAATCCAAGCAATTGCAGCTCTAAATGAAAGGTCAAGCTGCATAAAATGTCAAAGCAAATCTGCTCAATTATACTAGATTGATATTATTCACACTCACCACTAACATTTTTCAAGTTCTGTCTTTGTTTAAACCTCTGGGCCCAGTTGTTCAAATGATGGATGGCACTATCTGCGGGATAAATCACTATCCAGTGGATAAGTCATAGTGAAAACCAAATTATTGCACTATCCGATCTACATCTACATGTTCCTGCACTCAGCAAAGTCCCTTTTTGACTTAGGGCTGTTTCTGCTTGGGTGGCCTCATAAACCGTAGTAATTTATCGAGTGGATAGCCTTTATCCACCTTTTGAACAACTGGGCCCTGACATTTATCACTACTTAACAGATCTAAACACTGATTTTTATAAAACTGGTTAAATTAATTTTATCATTTTCCAAATTTTCAGTTGCAAGAATGTGGGCAACCACCAGCAGAACTTGTGGGAGAAATGGTAGGTACAATCCAGGTCAAAAGACTTCGGGACACTTGTCAAATTTTGGGCCAAAAGAAGGGAATTTACTGTACATGCTTCCATCGTTATATGAGCAACGCGTGTTCTTCTTTCGCTACCTTTTTCACACCCCCCTTCCCCCAGCCAATGTTGAAACAGGCGAGTGATCGATGAACGGATCCTAATTTCCGAGACCACGAAAAATCAACATTGTAATGGGGGGAGGGGGAAAAGCGGAAATTGTCCCAACAGTTTTGGTCAGGATTGTAGCTTCGATAAGGCTTGCTTTCTTGATTTTCGGAATGTTCGATCTGTTGTTGATGGATTGCATCTAACATTTTTGTTTCAGCCTCCAGGTCTTGCTGGGCCATTCTCAGCTATGCCGGAGCCACCAGATATACCTGATGACCTCAAAAATGAATGCAAAGTGACATGAAGTCCACTGACAAATGGAGCAACCATGGAAATCCAATGACTGAAATTCAGTCAGCTAAAATTATGTGCTAAGGCATGACGGTGCTGGAAAACTAGTGCAATACCATAAAGGCTTGCGGTCTGCCATCAGTGGATAATAATTCTGTGGCCTCGAGAAAGAGGTTTACTATGCTGCAGGCTAAATTGGTCACAATCCTTTGATCAAGTTAATTACAATATTTATTGTTACACAAGGGGTGAATGCATAATTGCCATGAGTGATTATTACAAATGTATGTAACTTCTGGTTAGGTATTAATAATCATGGTGGAATTTCAAACAATAACGTGCACTTAACTTCCTCAATGTATTAATTTATTGTCCTGGGTCATGTACAAAAGTTTCAAATTCAGTAAAAGCAGGTTGAAACAGATTTTTTCTTCTCCACCAGGTTTTATCCTGTGGCCCTTAATTTTGACATTTGACCTTCACAACTCTTTAGAATTAATTTTATGCTCACTTTCTTGGTGCAAGTATGGCAAAGATTTCATGAAAGAAAGTCCCAAAAGATATTTGTTTCTCTTTGACAGAAAATTTGGTATATCAAAATTAAAATTACAATGTGAATACTTGTAGTTATTTAGTAATTGCTATCAACAAAAACAATAAGTTAATTCTGAGAAATGCAATAGAAAAATAATGCTGTTGCCTGATAGGTCCTTGTTTCTGTAGGATTTCACAAAGAAATAGTTGAGAGTTAAATAAAATATTTTATTTAGATTACATCAGATGTGCATACCGGTAATCCTTTTTGTTGATAGGCAGGAAAAGAGACCCATGGAGATTGCAAAACCTCTAACTTGAATACATGATAATTGTCACATTAATTTGTTATCAATGAACTTTAGCAGGTGGCAGAATTACCGCCTGTTGGCACATTTTGACTGGTTTGCATACTGTATGATCTCAAGGTCATGTTTTGCACTTTCTTTTCATGTCTTCCATATTGTAGGCATCTTGTCGGTTATATGGTATACATGGTTGAGTATACTTATTCACAAAATTTATTTGTACCTTTCCTTGGTCTAAGTTGTATACAAAAATTTGGTTTATCAACGGAGTTGATAATGTAAATTGACCACCGTACAGAGATTCTAAAAGCTGACGTTTCGAGCGTTAGCCCTTCGTCAGAGCGAATCCTTCGCTCTGACGAAGGGCTAACGCTCGAAACGTCAGCTTTTAGAATCTCTGTACGGTGGTCAATTTACATTATCAACTCCGTTGATAAACCAAATTTTTGTATACTACTTCCCCACCGACGCAGCACCACAGTTTCTTTAGACTAACTTTTCAACTGACTTATGTGGATCAAGGTACCAAGGAGTCTCACGAATTGCTTTTGTGCCACAGGGATGGCAATAGGATTTTTCAATCTGGGTCCTGGGACCCGCATGTTCGGCCAAATTGGGGTGCCAAGCATTTTTTTAGGTTATGAGAAAGAGAGTAACCAACTTGGAATTAATATTGACACATATGCATATCCTGCCTACAAAGGCTTTTTCTAGAGCCGTTACATTCATTCCTGGACAAGAACTCTGTTAATGAAAGAGCACCCTTCCCAAGGGTTTATGCATCACTGGTTTCCTCCCTTAGGAGCAACGAACAGTGACGTCTTATGCTATATATTTGCATTCAGTGACTTGCAGAGTATATTCCTCTGAAGAAGACCGCAGAAGGTGGTCGAAAATTTAGTTTTAACCATTATAGATGTTTTAAACCCCCTTCTTAGAACTTTAATTATGAGCACAGATCGCTCCAACAGTTTTACAAACAAACAGAATATACTGACAAATCAAAGCAAGTTGTCTGAGTTATTTAAGTCAGTGCCTTGCATCCTGGGATGCATTAAAATTTCGATGATGCATTTTTTGGATTTTATTTGCGTAAAAATGCACGATTTCTGCGTTAATGCGATCCCTGTGTGGAATTTTTATAGTTGAAATATTTCTTTCGTATTTCGTCTATTTTGTCACTTGTCTCTTCCTATAAAATTAAGAAGCCAGAAAAAGGAACCCCATCTGTATTTTCTCTTTCCCCTGTTAGCTTTAGTGTTGAGTCACCGGGGATTAAACAACTGTCGAACCTAAATTAAGTCCAAGAGAGTGACAAGGTACATACATGTACATGTAGGAATCTCCCCAGCAAATCTCTTGGTAAATTAGTGTTCATTCATTCAGCAAGTTCCTAGTTTCAATAAAATTAAGAAAGGCATTGCAGAATCACACCAGTCCTATCATCGAACGATCTAAATTAAGAGTTCAGGCTACAGCAATGGGATTTGTTAAAAACTTGAAAATGTCTAAGACCAATACTGAACACAACTTTGGTACTTCATCACACCTGTTCTTTATTGAGCAACTTGTACAATGGGCAATCAGTCAAAACTTTTTTTAACATTTCATGGCCTTTCTAGGAAAACCAAAAACATGTCTTAACGCAAAATTAATGAAATCTAAACAAATCTACAGCCCGTCAAGTTGAAGAGGACATGTCCAAATGATGGCACCTAGTCATCATCAAGTGTCAGCTTGTCAAACTGGTATTCACCCAGTCCAGGGCCAACACGCTTCAAGTTGGTGACAAAGTCAGCAAACTGCTTGATAGACTCCACCTGCTCCTCAAGGAAGTTATCCTCAATGTAGGACATCAGCTACACAAGAAAAAAAGGTCATTACAGAATAGAAGATATTTCAACAAATGACTCAAATAATGAACATTAAGAACAGTCAATATTAGAATAACAACGTTTTGAATAGGGTTCGTGCTGGATTTTGTATGTAAAATTCCAGGGTATTCAAGGAGTTTTCAAGAAGTGTTTGTAACAAGATTTCTATGCCATACGTGTTTCAGTGATTTCTTTGCTGAAAAAGCCTACCTTGATATTCTTTCCCATATCCTGCGAGTCAAGTGCATGCACAGGCATTTTAATTTTTGCATTTCATTGTTCCCAGTGGTCAAATTTGGGCTCAATTTTTAAAACGTCTCTTTACCATAGCATGATGCAATCCCAACAATTTTCACCCAAGCAAAAATTCAAGGAGTTTTCAAGCAGTTTCCCACCAATCCTTTCAAGACCCCTTCAAGTCCAAAATTGAATTCCAGGACTTTTCAAGAATTTCAAGGAGTAGCACGAACCCTATTTGAATCTCTATATTACTTTAGTAACCAAAAAGGAGGGATAGTAGTGGGTCAGAAGACAAGATGATCATACCCCTAGGAAGCAAGATGTCACACCTTTTTATTGAAAGAAATTGACTTTAGGCTGCATCAACAGGGTGAATACAGAAAAAAAAAACTTAACCCATTGACTCCCAGGGGTTCCCCATTGATGAGTTACTAAGTCTGGCCGGTCTAGGCAGGCTTGGACCTCAAAGGGTTAAGGCAAAAACTAAGAAATGCAATGTGATAGTGCTAACAGGTTGAAAATGCTCTTTACCTGCGCATCTCCCTGGGTTTCAGCAACCTTGTGCAAGTCAAGCAGGGCTTGATTTACATGCTTCTCCAAATCCAAAGCTGTCTCACAAGCTTCCTGTCCTGATCCCCATTCTTCTTTCTCAGGCTTCTGTTGAGCCAAGGACATTCATATTTCACTTCACTTTTATTGAATGGTCATTTAAGTTAAAACGTTCTGTACTTTCACAGTATTCTTTGGTACTAAAATTACAGCAAAATTATTGATACCAAAATGGACCCCACCCATGAAAGTTGCATAACCTTTAGACTGGAAAATATTTTCAATAATCAAAATGAAATCTTTTTCGAAGAGAACTTATTCATGCACTACAATATTATTTCTGTGCACCTCTTTGACTTTGGAGCATTTCTTTTGTTTTACTTGGCAGCTTTTGGTCATTGCTGGCGAGCCTTAGTGAGGCAGCAGCCTATTCTTGATATTAGCGAAAAAAATCGAATTTTGTGGGATGCAAGATCGGAAGCATGGGCATTTGATTGTGGTGTTATCATGTCTATCATCCGGGGTATTGATACCCGTGATGACGTCATGTGCATGTGGAAGGGAATCTTACAGCCTCACAGCCTTAGTGTCGAGTACTTTTCCAGTGAGACTTTATTGATCATCATTCAACCCTTGAGTGCAGAGAAAATCAGTTCTTGAACTAGACCATGAACAGTCGTCCTTCTTTCCTCAGAGCCACACACAAATGGGTGAAATTATTATTTTATGCAAATTAGTGGTAAAAACGAGGCGCTTCGTGCAATCACGTGCTCTACTATGTCAAAGATAAATAAGAGACTGCTCGCAGTCTATTCTCAAGCATGACACTAAATTTAAATTGTCCTTTGCTCAACTATGTTCAGCATTTCTTTTGCTGAAAAGGGGCCAGAAACTTGAGAAGAACACAAGTTTAAATCAAAGAATTAACTTACAATGCTATTGTTTTGAAATTATCCGTTTGCTTACGAAATAGTAATGCCTGCCACACAGGCTAAAGATATGCACACCTTTCTTCACTCTTTAATACTTTAAAAAAAAAATAGCTGTCACTGCTCCCAGTGTCCGTGCCAGCACTCACTTTCACACTGAAACTCCTAGTTATAATTCTATTTCATGGGAGACTTGCATTTAATTAATAAAGTTAGCAAAAGTGGTCCCCTTGTGACCCCTAAAGAGTCAGTTTTGAGATAAGGCTTGAAAATCAGGAATGAATCCCTGAAGGGCACAGACCACGTGCTAAATGAGGTGGTCCATTTCAAAGAGGCAGTTCATTCCATTTAATAATCTGTTTGTGAATTAAACTTTAACCGAAATTAAGGCGTTTGGTTCCTTGATGTACATGCATAAATCATTTTCACGGCAATGCTCTTGCACAAAAGAGTGGCCTAGCGCAACAATGACAAATGCAACGTACAAGTGACAAAAAATGTTTATCTAACAGACTAACACTGCTTGCCTGAGGGAAAACAAAAACAGCTGATGTTAAACAGTGAGCAAGATTTAAAAAAATACTTTCCTCACGGCGGAAAAACGCAAAACCAAATGCTTACTCTAGCACTGAAACAATACATTTTTATTGCAAAGAAAGGAATTACAATATGATTACGTAACCATTTAAGGCTCTAACCAAGGATCAATTGTGTTGTGTAAAAAGTACCTAGCTGATTTGAAGAAACAACACACAAAACAGATCTTTCCAGTCGAAATAAGGGTAATACTTTTTGTTAACCAGCATCAAGAATTTGTTTTCAACATGAGACCAACATGAGAGGAGTATACGTGCCAAATCACAAAGGTTTAATCGTGAAAATTTGGTTTTATCAAACGAGTTGATAAAGGTGAAGGTCAAATCACCACCGTGAAAGATTTAGAAAACGATTTTAGTTACAGACAAATGAAAAAACTTATAGTTCCGCTACTCGACCAGAACAGACTTCGTTCTTAATTTGTAACAACTTCTAAAATTAACTCTGCTTTGAAGTAGGTTCCACGTATAAAAGTTGAGCAAAAGTGTTTAAATGAACATTATAAAGCACGAATCGAATTCAAGGAAAATGCCATACCACTTCGGAAATTTATTAAGTTTCCAACAAACTATGGGTTTGTGAGGTTGGACATAAAGAAGTTTCGCAAGTGTACAAAATCAGAAGATGGCCGTGAGCGATATTGGTTCTCGATGTGTTTGGGCGAAATCTTTCTTTACAGCAGAATTGTTGATCGCATTATCCTACCTTGATATCTTGCAACACAATGCGGCCTCCACGGACGTTCTGGTACTTCATCAGCTATAAGTTCAAGTGCAGAACTCGTCAGTATTAAATTTGTGTAACAATCGACTTTACAACGACGAACACATCACACGGTAATCGACTGTTAAGTTTGACGCTTACTTTGGAAGCATGTTCGCGCTCTTCATTTGATTGTTTCAGCATGAATTTGTGAAAGCCTGGCAGGGCGACATCATCACGATCGAAGTGATAAGCCTGCAAACAAGAACATTGGGATATTTACATCGATGAAACACTAAGTTGAGCGCTTAGATCAACAATTCTACCATACCATCGACATGTACACGTAGCTGGCATACAACTCCAGGTTGATTTGCTTGTTAATTCCAGCTTCACACTCTTCGTGGTAGTTTTGACGAGCGAGGGAAGACATTTGGACAGCTGAATCGTTGAGGTCGGGATAAAATTTTGGGTAAAAATAAAACACTTCGAGAAAAGCACCGCTTCGTTCAATCACTGTTGAAGCGAAACAATACAAGATGGCGTTTTGGGTGAAGGACAAGGGTTTTATTACGAGAGTCACATGATCTGCAAATGGTTAATGTCGGACGTTCATTGGTTCACTTACAATTTTGTATGACGTCAGGTGTCACGTGATTGTAATAATATTGATGCGTCACTGCACGAACTGTGTTGCAAAAACATGATTCAGCAATCTAAAAAAGAGATGATCATGTTCCATGTACTGAGGTTGTCCCCAGTATATTTCTCCTTTTATCGTCGTCCGATCAATCCATGTTCTTGAATTTACAAAAAAAAATTAAACATGAGGCAAGTAAATGAAACATTCGTTTCCTCGGAAACAAAACGTATCTATTTTGACGCAGTGACGTAATCTGCCAATAAAAGAGACGTTGTGATCTGAAAACCTTCTCGCAAGAGATAAACGTAATGAACACAAAAGCGAACGAATGGATCCCAAATAGGAAAACTTTAACTACCTCAATGATATCGTAAACTTGTTGCAAATCCACTGTTGATTGGTAATGTAGACCGACGTCGCGAAATAAATTGAGTTATTGCGTAATTTGATAAAACCAAGTACCAATCGTTGTAATGCTTGTAATTGATATAGGTAATCACAGGGGTAATCAAATGATTTCGAGTGCAATTTGGAACTAGACGCTCCGTGAGCGTAAACTGTGTCACCTTTGGTACGTGTTTGTGCTCCTCAAATTTTTTCGCACTCATTCCCAAACACCCTAACAAGTTATCACTCCGGAAACGATAGACATAGATCCTTGTTTGTAAATAATTGTGGCATAAATTAAATTTGGTCAAAATCATAAAAATTCACCTGAATGCGCAGTAGATACAGTCAACTCCCGCCTTGCGGACACCTCGCTATTACGGACACCCCGCTATTACGGACAGCAGCTAAATCCCCGGCGAAAGTTACAGACGTTAGACTGAAATAAACTCCCGCTATTACGGACTTACCTACACTTATTCGGTCCCAACGTCACAATTTCATTGTTTTCTCTCTCGTTATAGCGGACACCGAGCAGCATCTTGGAATATTTGCACACGTTATCAAGTCTATTTTTTCTGCTTTTTTGATTCATAGAGGGGAGTTTAAGTTGCTAATGAATAAAGTCTCCTTGGCGACAAAGTGGGGGAAGTTGCAATTCAAAGGAGAAGTACACAGAGCCGATCTTTTAAGGCAATGTGATAGCTGATGCAATCAATAGCTGATGTTCAGGTTTTTCCTTGAAAATAATTTTTTTTAGAAATGTAGATAACTGTACTTCACTACAGTAGGAAACCAAAACGATGCATGTGTGGACATTGCTGCAACATACGATGATTGTTTTTTACGTACTTAGTACTGTACACAAAGGGTACGTAACTCCTGTTCTGTTAAGTTCTGTTCTGTTTGTAAATAAAGTTCTGACGCTCTTTACGTGGGACAACGGGTCTGAAAAAGGTACTGGAGTTAATGAAAATGAACACACATGTGACCCCCTTCTGTAAATATGGTTTAAAATTAGAATTTTCTCTCACCCCGCTATTCCGAACTCTCACTATTACGGACACCAAGGGTGTCCGCTATAACGGGAGTTGACTCACAAACATTTAACACCAGAGACTGCAATGCCGTGTAACGATCTATGCATTACGTTGGCCGCATCAACACAACAGTGATAAGCATAAACACATCACTGTTAGGACAGATCAAACAACGTTCACGAGGGCATTCTCTTCAAAATGGAACTACGGTGGGCCAAACCTAGCATGATCAGCGTTCAAACTAGCAAGCAGACGCAGACAGCTGTTTCGGGCTTGTTGGCCCTCGTCAGTGCACCGTAGCTAAAACACAATAAGCCTCAGTAACACTTCACCTATCTCATATGTGTCGCTAGTCATTCTAGAAATAGCTATAAGATCGGATTACGCAATGGCCACGTCAGAAACAACTTTAACACTAGAATGACTAAACAACAAGAATTCATGTCATCGTTATGAAAACTGCTCCCATCATGATCAAATTTCAACCCCCGTATGGAAATAAGTTAATATTTACACAACACAATGAATCCACAAAGGCAAAAAAATCTCCCAAAAACCTTTTCCAGTCAAAAATTTTATCGAAACAAATAACCTATTTGCTATTAGAGGCAAAATTAAAACCCTTCCTCTTTCATTCCGTGTGTGCAAACAAGCAACACACTCCGTGTCAAAGCCATACGCAACTAAATAAATTTCTCACCAGTTCAGGATAAAAGCCTTTTCTAAAGAAACTTGAATAATGAAGCGAAAAATGGAAAACAACCGACTTCCAATTGTTGTTTTTTTTTTTGACCCAAAGACTGTGCAGAGTTAGAACAAGTAAATAAAATTATAAATAGCCTGACAACAGACTGATCCGACATCCACTCAAGATGTTCGATTCCTTCTCTGAGTTTGTTAAACCCATATCCAACAAGAAAACAGTTAACGGAGAATTTGCCATTTGGTTACAGTGTTGTACATAACAATACAGTTAGTAAATTATTAGAAAAACAGCTGTGAAGGATAATAGGATGTTTCCGTCCTAGTAAACATCCTAATTTAATCGCGAGCATAATGCCTTCCTTTTATATCGATACATACGTAAATCCTGACGACCTATTGTAGGTGTTTAGAATCCTACATAAATCCTTGTAGATGAAAGGACTACAATTGTAGTTCCCAAGATAAAATACGTTGGCTGTGAATACGACTCGTAACATATTTGCACGTTTGGTTACGCAACAATATCTCCGATTCGTATCAGGCGAGTAACTTACTTATCAAATTATAGTTCGACAGGTTACGATAACAAGTGTCCAGCTTTTTTTAGCTTTGGCAATCGGACGTATGTCGTCATTTAAAATGGCGCAGAAAATGCAGACGGTCGACGAAAAAATCTCCAAAAAAGTAACCCTTGAAACCACAGGACACCCAGGAATATGAACTGCGTTTTCCTTCGACCGAATGCAATTAATTAAAATGTAGAGATCACGCAGCAATGTCAGTTTAGTTTACCAGTTTCAGCACTTGGATTCCTTCCATTTGGCCACTGTCTGTTTTTCAGTTACATGGTCTCATCGATCAGTAGTCCATTCAGAAGATTACGCCAAGCCGATCACATTGCTAAAGGAAAGCCAGACCACAACACCCGACGGCAACTCCGTGCCCTACCTTCGAAAAGTGTGTGGGATCTTTAACGTCCCACAGCGTTTATGAACATTGCAGGGTTGTGAGACGGAGCCTACGGTTTATAGTCCTTATCCGAGAAGGCTTGAAGACTTGAAAGTCTAACCATTTGCGGATGTGGTTACAATGGCAGCACTTTCTTCTCAGTTATTTAAAGACTGGGGTGCCGGGATGGCGCAGTGGTGAGAGCACTCGCCTCCCACCATTGTGGCCCGGGTTCGATTCCCAGACTCTGAGTCATATGTGGGTTGAGTTTGTTGGTTCTCTACTCTGTACCGAAAGGTTTTCTCCGGGTACTCCGGTTTCCCCTCTCCTCAAAAACCAAAATTTGATTTGTGTTGCGTTAACTTGTTAATTTCAATTTACAGTGTCCCCGATTAGTGCTCTAGGGCGCTAGAAGATTAGACACTTAAACAAAGTTCCTTTCCTTTCCTTTTGCTCTCGTTGCCTACCGAGATTTAGCCAAATAATCCGGATGGAATGATTGTTGCATAAAGGTAAGCTTACCCTTTTACTACGCGGCATTTCATCCCGCATATTTAGAGTGTCCAAAGTAGATTTTTTCAATCCTGTATCCCACCGCTGTTTTTTATTCCACCCCGCCATCCCGCCGCAATGTGCATTTTCATCCCGATCCCGCCAGCTCAACTGATCAACAATTTATATAGCTTCTACATTACCAAAGATGAACTCTCGTTAAGCAGTGATGTAATGCTTGAATTAGACGCAAAGGTTTAGGTATACTGAAAAACGCCACTTACAGAGGATTGAAATGAATGAATATTACGTGCTTGTATTTCTAGATAAAAGTTAATAACATGCAGGCCTGCACGTACTCCATCAGTGCGTTTTTTTGCGGTCGTCGCGTATTCTGCATTAGAGCCTTAAAATTATATTTTTGCGCAGACGTGCGTGTCTTTGAGAGATTTACCTCTTTCGTGTGATATTATCGCAACTTTTAGGCTCCATTGTTCCATCAATATCTGTTTAAGATTTTTAACTGCTGGGTGGTACGTAATGACAACAGGCAAAAACCTCGCGTTAGCCTTTTTCTATGGTTGTGTTTGGATAGCCACGCGAAGAGTTAGTCCTAAGAAGTCTCATTGCCTCACCATTAATGAAGCCATTTTTTACGCCTGGGGGGTGGCCGCATGAGTTGAAGTGTGTATATTGAAAGGTTTCAGTCGGCTTATAATGAGTTTTAAACTACTGTGTCGAGGAAAGTGATTTCGTTGATGGTCATGAAGGGGTAAAATGGGAGCTGGGATTGACCTGAGTTTTCGATGGGAAAATTGGATTTGATCACTGGGAACTGGGATTTTGCTGCTGGGAACGGGAGATAAGGGGTCCTTACTGAGAATGCGATTTGAATGGCTGAGAATGGCGTTCCTGGCCACTGCTATGTGAGAGTGAGGACTCCTGATGCCAACAGACTTGTTTTTAAACCTCAAAGCTTCCTACCTACAACGTACCTCTAATAAGGCTTGACTAGCACGAATCGACTTCCCTAAACTCACTGCAACCAATGCAATCACTCGAAAAGAAGAAGCTCAGATGAGGTATTGGCATGGCGCCATGGAACTGAAACTGAAACGTCCTTGAACGTACCCTACCGATTTGTAAGACCTTCGGGCCTAGCGATTGCTGTGGGTCTAGTGAAGAGGGCGAAAACTCAGAGGAGGATACTGGTGAGGATACTTATATTGACGAATTTCGTGATGATGATGATGATGATGACAGTGACTTTTTTAGACTTATCATTACGTGCTTCATACAACATACCGAGGCTCTAAAATAATATTTTCCCTATCATAACTCAGGTTAGGATTTTAGTAGCAGGGACTGCGATTTCTGACAAACTTAAAAACTTGCCACTGGTACTGGGATTTTGTCCAAATTTGGACTGGGAATTGGGATTAACACCCCCCCCACCCCCCTCCCTTTCATGACCCTCTTCGTTCTCTGATATTTGATGGTAGGGTAGAATTTATTGGCTTTTTTAATAAAATAGTCCATGTCTGCTTTATCGCTGTCCCAAAAAGGGAGAAAATGTCATCAATATATCTTTTCCATAGTTTTTGGCTTGGTACAATTGACAAACTAACGTGACATTTTCCCGGATTCTCTTTAGCATTTTTTCCTTCTTCAGTAACTGCCCGAATTCTTTCCTTACGCGGGAGAAAACTGCTTCCAAAGCTTCCCTTTTCCTAATAAATTGCAACGCAGTTTATTATGTCAGAGGTTTCAGATGAGGTTCTCAGAGTGAGACGATGTCGCCATCGCGCTCATGTCAAAGAACGCAACGTTGGTTGAAAGAGATCGCCTTACTTTTAACCCACGTAACGTGATATTCCATAGGACAAACAGAAAATTGCGTGAGAGGCATACGTCCGAATATTTACTTTTTTTGCGTGGTTTCTAGGGGTCTTTTAGGGTCTTTTGGCCAAATTCTTCATTCTCCAACCAAATTAAAGCTTTTCAACTCATAACGTGAGGTTACTTACTATCCCACATTAAATGTCCTATCCCGTATCCCGCCTACGAAAACGGAGCATATCCCGGTCTCGCCGTCGTATTTTCATCCCGCATATATCCCGGTTTTAAATTTTTTCATATTCCACATCCCGCCTCGATTTTAAGCCCCATCCTGCATCCCGTCAAACCTATGTTG
Source organism: Montipora foliosa (assembly GCF_036669935.1). Lineage (NCBI taxonomy): Eukaryota > Metazoa > Cnidaria > Anthozoa > Scleractinia > Acroporidae > Montipora > Montipora foliosa. The sequence goes on from NC_090881.1 coordinate 24,222,680, forward strand.
GACCCTCTATTTACTGGAACCAAGCGAAATTGACAAATGGAAAGGACAATTCCGGTTGGTTCGTACCAACCGGTATGAACGGAGTACCTCAAAACGTACTCCTAAATTTTCGGTTGGAATTTCCGAAAAAAATATCTTACCATTAACCTTTCACCCGGAATTTTCGGAAATTTTGTCTCAATGCACCCAGGCCTGAGAGCTGATCCTGTCGGAATCGAACTCACGACCTCCAGCTCGGCAACCAGATACTAACCTGGGCGAACCTGGTCAACTTCTGCGCGGTAGCAACACCACATGCGCTCCTGACCTGAAGAGCCCCGAAAGCGAGGTTTGTCGAGCTTGAAAATGGCGGCTTCACTGGACTAACAGGTTTGGACTAAGCGTAAGTGCTCTTCATAACTACTATTTTTATTAAACCAAATAGTGTCTCTTTCCTCGTTATTATTATTACTTACGAACGTTGCAGACTCGGCTTACATTTGTATTCAATGGAAGAGAAACGAATAACTGAACATATGCATTGCAGCTGACATAGCGAAGGCAAAATCTTGGCTGGTCTTTCATATACCGGATCCGATAATTAATGTCCATAAAACACAAGAAAAACGAACATAACAATACCTAATGAGCAAGGCCTAATTGGAAATAAGAATGGTTCTTTTGTCCTCCGCCATTTTAGTCCGGTATCAGAAAGCTAAAGTCTACCCCAAAATCTTTAAGCTTAATTAAAAATTTTCAGTTACGTTGTTGAACAAAACAAATCGCACCTCAGGAAGTTCGGATTTCGAATTGTGAAAGATTAGGTACGACTCAAAAGATTATGTCAAGATTCAATTCAAGGAAACCTGGTCAATTGGTTGCGTGTTTACACATTGTTTCTGTGAATGGTAATGTTGTCTTTGAGTAGACAACATTTTATTTCACACTGTTTGCACCATCTTAATTAACTGACATATAGTGAATTGACAACAGAAAAAGGACTAAAGAGAATATGTGCACTGCACCCGAAGATGCATTAGTTTTTAACCCTTTCAGTCCCAATAGTGCCACTTATAGATTTTACTCTGTCTAAAGCCAGACAATAATAATAATAATAATGATGATGATGATGATGATGATGATGATGATGATAATAATAATAGGTGTAGTAGAAAATGAAGAAGTCAAAGTTTTGTGGGATATCAATGTTCAGTGTGAGAATGTGATAGAGGCAAGAAGATCAGATATAATTGTAATTACCGGTAACAAGAAAGAGCGAAAGGGGATAATTATCGATATTGCTGTACCAGCTGATGTAAGAGTAGGGGAAAAAGAAAGGGAAAAGGTGGAAAAATACCGGGACTTGAAGAGAGAGATCGGAAGATTGTGGAAACTCAAAATGGTAGAAGTCGTACCTGTAGTGATATGAGCCCTTGGAAGTGTCACCAAAGGATTTGATAGGTGGATTGAAAAGCTAGGGATACCATTCAATGTTGGAGTAATTCAAAAAACTGCTTTGTTGCAAACTGCAACGATTTTGAGGAAAGTGTTGGAAATGTGAAGAAGAGACAATTCTGTTAGCCTTTGGTCATTTGTTATGACTCGCCTATCAGAAGAAAAGACGGCAATGACAACGGCCAGAACATGATGTTAAATAATAATAATAATAATAATAATAATAATAATAATAATAATAATAATAATAATAATAATAATAATTTAGTCATCAATGGGGGCCTCTCAGGGCTTTAAGGGTTAAGTTGGCCACAGTCATGATGAACATAGATACAAAGTCCAATTTATTACCATAATATACATGAAAAAATTACTCAATTTTGCTTGGCTGAGAGCAGTGCAGTTCAAGGGTAACACAGTGCAAAAAGTGTAATACACCAGTGCAAAAAGTGTAATACCAGTGCAAATTACACATCGAAATTCTGGATTATGATTGGCTAATAAACAATAGGGTTTGGTCAGAACCAATCAAACCTTTTGTTTTCAAATCAAGCGCACGTCCTTTATGGTGCAATTTTTCCCTGATTGCGTGATACACGAGCGTTTCTTCTGCTTCACCATCTCAAACTTTTTCATTTCTGTTATTAATAAGTAATAACATGATTTTTCTTGTGCAATTTGCAATAAATAAGCACTTGTAAATTTTTTCAAAGACTACAAATTGCACTCACCCTATGTGCTCGTGCAATTTTGGTCATCTGAGAAAAAAATTTAGTTGTGCTTATTAATC
>NC_090881.1:24229903-24244903 GCF_036669935.1 Montipora foliosa
GGAACAGACATTGAGGTCACTGAAGATCGAACTGGGGACCTCTTGCTTCGAAAGCCGAGCAGTAACCAACTGAGTTTCACGTGCTTCTCCTGTACATGCTAAAGGGTCTAATGCGCTTGTTAAAAAAAACAGACGGGACGAAAGCACTTCTTTTTGACGCGAGGTCATAAAATGCAAGTCTATTTGGATTGCAAGATTGATCCGCAAAATCATTTTTTTCGAAGCTGCCAACCTCATAACGGCGACCTCTGTGCGTCTGCAACCTTTGAAGTACTGTCATGGTATAGCATCTTTTGCCGCCATATATACTTATATTATATGATAAAAGAAAGTACCGTGCCCCCCCCCCCCCCCCCAAATAAATGCTCTTTTGAAAATCGCCGTCATAATTGGGTTGTAAGGACTTCCTTCTCCGAGCGACGCGAGAAGTGTTTCTAATGAAGGCATTACGTTACAAAAATGTTTTGATATTGAAAGGAAAATCTCACCATGGACAAGTAGGTATAGTGAGCAAACAGCTCTCGGTTGATTTGCTTGTTAATTTCTCCAGACATGTTTTTGGAGAATGGAGTCGTAAACGGCAAGGGAGTGGTGTCCGGCTCCGGCTTTCCTGTGTGGGAAAACAAATGAAGACCTCTTAAAGGAGTTCAGTATTTGAGATTATAGCAGCCTTGCTGAACACTTGAATTTGAATCAGATAACTAATGATAAAATGCAAACGTTTAACCTCTTAGTTACAACTTAATAACATTGCCTCTTTTGTGGAAGTGCTTGTGATATTGGTGAAGGAGGGCCTAGTTGGTGCGAAATTCATGCCTGCAAATTGTTCAAAGGAACGTTATCGAGCAGTTGTTTCTTTTCTGTTTTTGTGCTGAAGAAGGTAGTTCTAGCTTGGGGTGCGAGAGTGTATTCCATGAGTGTGATCATTTAATTGAAAGCTCACAGTTTGCACTGCTCTTTTCTGTTTCTGTTTATGTCGGTTTTAGTTCTGAATCTGTGTGACCTTTTATATGCTACTGAACAGTACCTTCTTGTCTCGAATCTGTGAATAAAGTTCTCAGATGTCATCTAACAGCTGAAAATTACACTGCGCTGACTAGTACGTTGAGGTCGTAGTTTTTTACGTTTATGGCTTGTAGATGAAGTACCGGTGTGGAATTGCAAGGATGTATTTTATTTTCTGTGTCGCAGTTATTGTGTCTATGGAACACCTAAATGCGCTAGGAGCAACCTAGGCTTGCAGAAAGCAGTTTTCCAATGTGATCAGTGGTGCTATTTTTCTTACATTTCTACGTTTTAGTTAGTATATGTCTGTCTGTAAGAGTTCAACTCACCGTAAGGATCTATGAACGGGTCGTCGAACCACTCGGCATTTTCCTAATAGTAATAAAGTTTGTCGTATAAGTTATTAACTAACGACATATGAGACAAAAATAGGACTGTAGGAATAGGTTTTGGCAAAACGACGTGAGGCATCTGGAAGGGACGTTATGGTCTTAAACGCATGAATACATGGGCTGCGGATAGGGAGGGGCGGGGGAGGGGGGTTGTGGGTGCTATAGCCCCCACACATTTTTCCCTCCCCTCACATTTTTGTGGCCCGTACCAAAACCTAGCCCCTACGAAACCCCCCCCCCCGCCCCATTTTCAAACGTACTCCGCGGTCCGTGGAATACCATGCTCTTTATTTCTGTATCGTTCACTGTAAAACTTCCTCTCTTTGCAGTCGCGTTTGCACGTGAAATGAACCATTCTGAGGTTCATCAACTCTCGGCTGAAAGATCCAGACGGGCAGGGGGAGTTGCGTATAACAACAGAGGAATCGCTTTTCAGTGCTCGTAGTGCAGTACAGAGCGATTTTCAATTGAGTGTCGTAAAACCAAAACCAGAGTAATTACTTTAGCCAATCAGAAAGGACGGAGAAAATCTGGTAAACCAATCAAAACTCGAAGTAATTACACGTAGCCGACACAAAGCGCGGGAAAATGTGCACACGCGAGCCACGATTGGTTTTGGTTTCACTTCTGATTGGTTGAAAAAGTGGCGCGAGAACTTTGAACCAATCACTGAGCACCCAAACGTGGAGTAAAGTGCAACTATTTGGACTCCTGTTTTGAAGCATTTCTGCCTTCTGTCCACTTATATGAGAGAACTGCTTTATCACCTCCATGCGAATTGTCTCGTCAGAGCAGACTGCCACGGTCTCCTTGGGCATTTGTTCTTCTGGGACTGGGGTTGCACCATCTTCACCTCTAGGAGTACTCACTTCTGGGACCGCAAGGGTGTTATCGCCTATTGGCGCAAGGATAGTGGCCAGAATCAAAACCCAGATCTGCAAAGAAGGGATCAATTATATACGATATTAAGATTGAGAAAGTTAGCAAGACCGAAACAAATAGTCAAATTGTACAAACAGACCAAACCTAAATTCAGATTGATAGTCAGCCGAGGTTGTCGTTTTCACCACGCAGCAGAATTTGGCTACTCCGTGTCTATCTAACATTGTCTTCATGATTGAACTACAGTGACCTGACTACTTCAGCAAGCTATTGTCTCAAAACGTTTGCTGTCATGTCTCGTCACAAAAGCAATACTCGCGCGAATTCTCGCAAGCGTTTTATGTTAAGTGTAATATGCCTTTTTTTTCTAAAGATTATAAGGGGTGTTAATAGATTTTTTAAACCAGAGGTTTAACTTTTTGTCAGTTAAGTTTGAGAAGAAATCTAGATAAGCTTCAACAGTTTAGGACTGTCCGTCAGTCCGGCTTCAAAATGCTTTGAACGATTTACTCTTAAATTTTTTTTCGAGGACTATATACAATGTACCAGGAAATGGGCTTATGTTTGGGTAGTATAGACCGGTAAATACTGGTGAATGATCAAAAATTTCGAACTCAATGGCAATACTTTAAAAGCAGAAGCACAATTTGCATAGAATACGATTTATACATGACTGTGTTGTTTCTTAAAGTGCTACTGTGACGAAAATCGAAGCTTTTTTAACCGAGATTTTTGGGCCTGAAGTTAGTGTTTAGACTTGAAACTTGAAGAAAAAAAAAGGCGTAGCTTCAAATATAAGCGAATTAAAGCCTTTCTGATGGTATGAAATGGAGGGATTCATCGGTTATTTTGCTTGTACCAAGTCTATTAATTTTTATGTCACCCATGATGAGTCATTTCTTTTTACCCAAATAAACCTCATGAAGGATTTCTTCAACTTTGTCAAGAAACTCATGATTTGATAGACAAGAAGGTTAATTAATCTCTTCAACAATCAGGCCATTAACTTTTATCCAGATATTTTCCGTGTTATCTATCCTAAGATCATGTCTATTTTGGAAAACAAGACCCTGTTTAGTGTATAATAATACTACTCCACCACCAGAAGGGAAAGTTCGATTGTCTGTTAGCATATTGTATCCCGGTATTTAAAAAGTTTCTAGGTCAGAATGGCTTGTAATTCGATTGTAATGAACATTTCACATTTCAGAGCATCTAGCGTCTAGCGTCAGCGGTCAGTGTACAAGATGGCGGCGTTTCTGAACGTGGACCAAAAATTTGCAGTTTTTCAACGTTAACTTTTATGTTTTCACGTTCTATATTGATGTTTTTGTCGTTTTTGTATTTATTCATCGTTATGTCAAACTTAACAGTGCAGTGAGAAGAGAAGCTACGGAAGGTGATTCAACCTCTGAGTAAACAGATCGAAGATGCTATGCAATGCAATCAGTGAACGCACTCAACACTAAATATGACCAAATTGTTAAAACACTGGAAGATCTCGACAAAGCTAAGAATAAGCAGATCGTAGAAAATGCAAGCCTCAAAGCGGAGATACTTAAGTCTTCAAACGAAGTGAAGTTTCTCAAGAAATCTGTCAACGATCTGGAGCAATACACGAGAAGAGATTGCCTGGAAATTCGAGGTATACCTCTGCCCTCCACACCGACGGATTGGACCAAACTGATGAAGTTGTATTACAAATTGCAGAAAAGATTGGTGTACCTATGCACAAGAGTGACATATCTATAAGTCATCAAATTCCCAGCAGAAAGCAATTTACTGATGATGGAATTCCCATACCTCCGGCAATTATCGTTAAATTTGTGAAACGTGAGATAAGAGAAAACCTATACCGAGCAAGGAAGAATTTGAAGTCTATTTCTACAGTTGACCTTGGCTACTCTGTGGCAAACAAGATTTATGTTAATGAAAGCCTGACCGAAAAGAACAAGGAAATTTTCAAACTTTGTTTGAAATGCAAAAGAGATCTCAGCTTTAAGTTCCTTTGGACCAATGGAGGCAGGATCTTCCTAAGGAAGAATTTGAGCTCTCCTGTGATACCTGTCAGCTGTACAGAGGATGTACCTAAGAGATAAGTACTATTGATTCACACTGTGATAGGTGTCCAGGTAGAGACTCATCCCCTGGTGTCCACAGTAATGACAGCCACACCTCATTGCCTTGCTTGAATATTTCTGCCTCGGTTACTAATATACCCCACCTCACAAATTTAGATATTGACCTTCATATGCCTTCAGACTCAAATTTTAATTATTTTAGTACACATGATTTCCATGTAAATAGGGACATGTCGGCTTGTTTCTCTAATAATGCCTTTTCTTTCCTAAATTGCAATATAAGAAGTATTCAAGCAAACATAGATAACCTTATCAATATGCTGTCTGAATTGTATTTTCCCATGTCAACAATAGGTCTCACTGAAACCAAACTAAAGATTGATCAAGAAGAAATATTAAATATAAATATTCCAGGCTATAACTTTTTATCTCAACCCAGCTTATCTAATGCTGGTGGAGTGGGAGTCTTTGTTAAGCAAGGCATAAGCTATAGCTGTCGTGAAGATCTTTCTTCGGTTAAGGAAGGTTTTGAATCCTTATGGATTGAAATCCAAAATGATGCTGAACATAATACTATTTGTGGAATTATATACAGACATCCTAATGGTAACTTAGATAGTTTCATGACTCACATAAACACAGTGATTGAAAAGATTCATTATGAAAACAAATATTGTGTCATACTAGGGGATTTCAATTTAGATCTCCTCAAGTTTGAGACACATTCTGGTACAAACGATTTTTTAAATATCTTGGTTTCATCATATATCCAGCCCCAAAGTTTGCAACCAACCAGGATTACTGATCATTTAGCAACACTTATTGATAATATTTTCTTTAACTCTCTAGAACATTTTACAATTAGTGATAATTTAATTTATGATCTAACTGATCATTTGCCAAACTTTCTTGTTGTTAGTAAATTCTCTTCTTTGCCTGAAAATGTTAAGATCTTTAAAAGAGATTACTCACATTTTGATGAGCAAGCCCTACTTAATGACATCCAATCAATAGACTGGGATTTATTATTCAACTGTAATTCTGATCCAAGCTGTATGTTTGATACTTTTTATAGTAAAATATCAGAGTTTATTGATATACACATTCCACCAAAGCAATTGTCCAAGAAAGAGTCTCAATTCAAAACCAAGCCATGGATTACTTCTGCAATTAGAACCTCAATTAAAATAAATAAGCTTTACAAGAAATTCCTCGAGACAAAATCATCTTATTACCAGACTAAATTCAAGGTTTATAGAAATAAGTTAAATCATCTTATTAAAATTAGTAAAAGAAAGTATTATAATGACTATTTTTCAATACATTTGAATGATGGTAAGAGAATTTGGAAGGGGATAAAGCAAATTATCCGAACAACCTCACAGGAAAGACAGGCTATTAGCAAAGTTGTTTTGAATGATATCGAAATAACAGATCCTACATCAATTGCAAATGCTTTTAATAATTATTGCGCCAACATTGGCAGTGATTGCGTACGAGGCATGAACAAAAACACGAGAGCCACTGTGCGAGTCAACGTGAGAGTCGCGCATTTATTGAAAGCTAACCGTTTTAAAATGAGTGCTTAGACTTAAATGTGAGTCAACATGCCTCGCTGGCTCGTAGATTGTGCCTCCTCAAGAGCAGATAGGTGTGACAACAATGGACTAATGTAAATCTGGATCGTTTACAGTGTTGCTCGTTTGCAAATACAGAAATCGGTTTAGTGGATATTAAATAAACTAATAAATAACCTACTACAACATCTTAAATATTCCTCGTTCTAATAATTTGATGATAATAATAATATCAATAATCCCATGATGTGGACTCCTGCCAATGCGTACGTGATACCTCATTCGTGTTATTTTTTACTTGCTAGGCAAACGACACGGGAGCTTAGCCTTTGAACTCGTGATTTCCGCATGAATTCATTTTTTTCATAAGTTGGTAATTTAAAGTTTTAAATGATCACTAGTTCTCCTTTCCTCGAAAAGGACTGAATTAGGTTGTGGCAGCTCAGACCCTTTTAAGGTGGTACCGAGACGTTTTTCTTTTTTAAAATGGAACCATTCATGAGTCTCACTCATAGTCATAGGAGACTTGTTTACGAAGGTTATTTCCATAGAGTGTTAACTTTGGTTCCGCATTCTACAAGTTGCGATTGTCAATACTCCGATACAGTTCTGTTCTTGTAGATCAAACGTGTTTCGATGTGACTTTGCAACAACGAACAATTCATTGAGTTCATTTGATGGAAAAAATTCCATGGTTATTAAAGCATAGCAAATGCAAATACAGTGTGGCGCATTTGCAAATACAGAAATCGGTTAAATAAACTAAGGAGTGACTGCAGAATAGTTAAACTTAAGAAATAAGTTACTAAAACCTCTTGAGTACTGCTAGTTAAATATTAATTTCATAATTCCAATTTGATACATGGACTCCTCTCTAGGCGCCATTGAGCCGCGAGGTAATAGTCAATACCTGATACAACTGACTTTCCGTTGTAAAAATTGCGCCTCTCTCCGCGCTCATATGCTTGTCTCATGATATCTTTCCACTCTTTTTCCCTCTTTTCCGTCGTTCTGAAACGTACACTCCCTTCTTAAAATCTTTCTGTCTGTTTACAATAGCACGCCTCTCTGGTCTGCAGACGAACTTTGCAATGAAGGGTCCAAGGGTTCCATCCTTCCTGAGCGGACCGACTCTATGTGCGTTGTCAATCACAGGCTCTAATACAGTGTGCCGTGTTATTATTTATCGCCTACTGTAGATTATTTTCTGCGATTCTGCAACTAAGTTCTTAACTCTGTCCTAACATCCAAGTTGTTAGTTTTCATTGCAAAGTTACTGGGTGTTGGAATTTCGGTGACAAAAGAGTATACTATCAATATGCTAATACTCAGCTACTGTAAAAATAACATTTCCTTATTCGGGAACTTGAATATCGTGATCGAGGAAGCTTACTATTCTCACAGAAAGTTTGTTTACGAAGGATATTCCTATGGAGCGTAAGCTTTAGTTCTGCATTCAACAAGTTGCGATTGTCGATACTCAAATTCATTTCCGTCTTTTAGATCAAACGTGTTCCGATTGCACACGAGGACTTTTCCGCATTACAGCACCGATATTGGCTGAAATTGTTACAAATATGGGAGAGATCTTATTCTGTTCTGGCAAATTCATTTTTCGGCTATCACATTCAGTCGATAAAATTTCACTGGCCCGGATAACAAACGCTGGGCCAAAGGCGGAAAGCGTGATGGAGCTAGTAGTTCCCTGTGGGACGTTAAAGAACCCACACACTATTCGAGAAGAGTAGGGGATGAAGTTCCCGGTGTTGTGGCTGTCCTCTGTGAGTATATGGGTGGGTGGGTATAGCAGGTCCACATCAGCTGAATAGCTGCCAATACTTCAACCTGCTCAAACAAATAAATAGCAAACAAACAAACAGTTCTTCAGGGGTCCTTTGAGATGATACCAATTGATCGGTGGCATATAATAGCTACTAGATATCGGATAGTTTTGCTGCTGGTCCTTGTATTAACTCTGCGAAAATTTGTATTAGTTTCGTTGCCTCAGCCTTCCCCATGAGTAGACAGCAGAAATAATAGGAGTAGAAGAGACAAAGACAACAAAAATAATCACGACAGGATAAACAAGATTGAATATCTTCTGGCATGGTTCCTACAGTCTGACTGCAAACGTTTTTGCCCTCAAAATTTATGAACACATTTACACCTCATGATATTAAAACTGAACTAGGATAATCACTATATCGTGGGCATTTTTCTGAACTAGGCTAGTCACTCTATCGTAGGCAGTTTCGTAATCCCTGAAACCATTATCAACGAAATGACGTGGACGTTACATGAATAGAACACAGCGTTTTATCGGTTTAACGTGCAGCAGTTGACAGTAGTTAGACAGTCTTTCACACCTTAGTTGGCAAGATTACAAGTTCCGTTTGCTAACTCAAGTAAAACGTAGTTTCGTTGTTTCTACTAGTATGACAACTCAAATTTATCAACTGTAGTTTGTCTGCCGAGCTATCAAATGAATTAGAAACGACTGTATTGTCAAATTTCATCGTGATCGCAGACGTTATATTGTTGGCAATTAATTGGCAATGGAGGAATGTCACATTAAACGTGACCGATTACATCATTCAGGGAAGAAGGAGATCTACACAGATCCAGTTGCTTGAATTCGCTTAATGGTTAACAAAATCAAATCAGACTACAACTTGAACTATCCTTGTTAAGCGAATTTCAGTTATAAGTAGACGATTATTTTGCAGTGTGTTGTTAGAAAGTTGTTGCCTTCGCTGAACGTCGTTGTCAGCTTAGATCTCTAGGGAAACATGGTCAAGCTTAAGCAAAACGTAATTGATGCATTTAAGCAGCTATTATTTGGAAGAGAGAGTACGGAGTCTGGTGAGCCATTCGCAACTCATTCCATCAATGATACCGCCAATTGCGCAGCACAGAGTACACACGGTGCAAGTTTCTGGTTCTAACAGAGCCAGAGCGCATCTGTAAACACTTCTGGTGGCGCAATTGAATTGTGCATTCATGCACGCGTACATAATTTTCCCTTACCATGTTTTAAGAAAGCTGGTCGGTCCTAGAAAACACTGTATCTGAGCACCGGAATATTGAGTTTCCCTTCACTGCAAATCGAACACTGTATTTGCTTGAATTGCGCTTAGTGAAAAACATCAGACAGTCAGCCAATAGGAAAGAAGGTGGGAATTATGACGTCAGCTCCCATACTTGGGGCGAGGCCTCATGTCTGCAACAGAGATATGCTCGCGATTGGTCTGCCAGCTGACAACTGAGAACCGCTTGCCGCAGCCCGAAGCGAATGGGGAGCCAAGCGTAGACGACAGTCGTGTGTAGTTCAAATGCTTATGTTTGCTTCAGAGGTCCAGATACAACGTCGTTCCCACGGCTTTTCTCCGCCGAGGTGGGGGTGCGGGTGGGAGAAAAGCCCTGGGAACGAGGTTGGTCCAGATACTAGGAATTACAAGTTTTTCAAGATTCAAACAACAATGATTTTCTTGACTCGCGATTTCACAAAGCTGTTGCGAAGGAAAGTGTTACTCCTCGTCCCTTTGTTTTCCATTTCCCTTTTCCTGATGAACGCGATAAGTTATCTTTAGACTCAACTTCAAAAAGTTTTCGCCGCTGTTCGAAATTATTTCCATCCTCTTCCCTTTTTAACGTCCATAAAAATTAAGGACATTGCTAGTGGAAGACATTAGACATCTTCATGTAGGATTGGGCTTGCAGCGGAGGACTAGATAATGTCCTTTTCATTGGCCCTCCGAGGAAAGGCCCCTAGCATGATCTGGGTCCAAGCTAAGCTACAACGGAAAACTTTAAATCCCCTGCACCTTGCTCCCACACCTGAGCCATTGTTATCTTGCTTTCTTTCAAGGGCCGAGTGCGCAAGGCTTTGTCGGAGAGTTTTGCACGAATGCCACATATTTGTAGTTATTAAGAGTCCACCAAGTGTCAACTGGGCTTGACCGGCCTACACGACTCCACAGTGTAGGTGGTCTGGTTTCTCGCATTTTTTTAGAATGAATTCAGTTACTGTAATATCTGACACAGAGTTGCACATTCCAATGAGTCTCAATTTCTTTTTCACCGAAAGCAGGGGCACTTCCTCGATGATCGCATGAGCGAGTTACTTCGACAAGAGTAGTCTCCTTTGCTAGTTTGTATAAGAAGTCTGTGTACCTTAAGGTAGCAGCCTTATTGCAAGGCCCATCTTCTGTCTACTGGTGCACGTTATGAAATGCATGCCTCAGTAATTACGGAAGTTAGGGTCTCATTAAATCTTACATCAAAGAACTATTAACGACCAGGTTAGGGTAAGCATTGAGGTTGTTTTTGTTTTTGTTAAGAAGGGTGATGGGACACTGCATTTCTGTGCTTCGGAGAGATTTATTTGAAGACATGCCTGGAAATGGGAGAATCATCACAATTGCCCAGCGGATTTTTCTTATCGCAGCTGATTGGTGTGTTCACATAGCATCAACGGCTGTCTTGACGGCGAAAATCAAAATAACGGAAATTGCTGGGCGAGAAAAAGTGTTGAGGCAAAACATCTCTCTTTCCGGTTTGAGCAAACACTCTTCTGTCCTTGAAATTAGTTTCCTCGTTTCGGTGAAGAGCACCGTTTTGGTCGCACATATTCTTGGTTTCAGCGGAAACAAAAGGAAACGTTTGCATAACAATAGAGTTCAATTACCGGAGGACTGGGTCGGGACACCAACATATGGCCTCGGTTTCTTTGTTTGGAGACACTAACATGGCGGCCGTGACGTCATGTGAAAACCAACAATTGAAATTTTAATTGGATTGGATTAAAATTGATATGCCTAGGCCAGCTGGAGTATGGATATGTGAACTTGCTTTTCGCGGTGCATGCACTGCATCATGGGACGCAAAGGAATATGTTCGAACATTCATGTTTTAATACAATTTCAGCACTTACGGAAGCTCGAACCAGTTTCAACGCCTTTAAGTGACGCTCTTATTAGAAGGAACGGCACCACAACGTTATATCATGTATTGGCAATATTGTGGTACCAAATGAAACAAGAATTATTGCTGAACAAGATACAGTCATTATTGTGACGTAATATGTCACCGTGGCAACGAGCAAGCCCTGTAAAAACACCCTTTATTTTGTCTTTAGTTGCTTATATCTCACAAACGAACTCGGTGACCCGCATTTTTTATTTCTGAAAAGTAATCAGAAAGGAATGATGAAACTTTCTGAAAAGTTTTTAAAAATTATGTCTAGTGGATTCAGAGCCACCTTAATTTTGTGGTTTTTTTTAAGGTAGCTCTGAATCCTCTAGACAGAATTTTTTAAACTTTGCTGAAAGTTTCATCGTGGCCTTCTCATCAGTGTTAAGCAATAAAAAAGGGGGTTATCGAGTTCGTTTTTAAGATATGAGCAACTAAATCCAAAATATGGGGTGTTTTTGCTGGGCTTTGCCGTTGCCAAGATAACTTATTACATCACAATAATGATCATATCTTGTTTGGAAATGATCAGTGTTTCATATGGTACCATAACATTGCTGTTACGTGATACAGTGTTTTAGAGTCATTCGATCTAAACAGAGAGTCTTCTAAGTGTTGAAACCCTTTCGAGCCTCCTTAATGCAAACGATGCACTCGCATGCATACACACGCCAAAAGACCAATTTACCCTTTCATAAAACATCATTTATTGATCGAGTTGTATATGTCAGTATATATGATTAAGATCATTGTGTAGTATCGCTGAGTATTTCTACTCGTTGTTTGCATATTTCGTAAAAATACTCAGTGATATTACACACCAAACCATCTAATAAGATGATTGTTTCTCTTTATTATAATTTGAAAAAGGTGCGTTACATGATTACAATCAACGGCGTCCAGCTGAGAAATTATTTTTTTTCATTGAGCTACGACTCACTTCAAATCAGTGATACAAAAAAGGTTGAGAGTTTTTCTACTGGAAGGAAAAGCGTCCAAAATATAAGATAATTAGTGTCCAATTCGTTCTTTCCTGATAAATAAAAAACTTCAACTAATAGTTCCAGTCTATTTAATTTAGTTTTCTACACATCAATTGATTATCTGATCACGTCGTGTAGCGCTGAGTTGTTATTTCTTTCACTCAGAAAACTAGTGTTTATGGAAGCGAAAGTGTTCATTACTTTGCGCTAGGGAAAAACCCACTATCTTTGCAACCTCCGATTCGACACCAATATTGTTTCATTATAAATTTTTGAAAGCCTCCACAATTTGGATACTCAATCAAAAGATAGTATGGTATTTAGCCAATCCAATGGGTGCCTTCGTGATTGTACGGTAGTGGGATTTTAACTAATACAGGATACAACCTAATCGTCCCTGCCTTTTAAGGTGTTCTTATCAAATTGGTATTCTCCAAGAGCATAGTTTCCGCTTGCTTGTAGTCGCCTCAGGGTGTTGACGTAGTCCGATAGCTGTTTGATGCTCTCCACTTGTTCACCAAGGTAGTTTCCTTCCAAGAAGTCTTGTAACTGTAAATCCAATAAGCTGATTAGTGAAAAGCTGTAAATAATGTGTTGTTCTGAACGAATCAGCTGCTGCATGCGCCGAGTAAAACTGATTTCTTTAATGGTACAAAGACGTTGAAAATAACAAGAACGATATCAGAATGAGATGGAAAAGATAAAAGGCTGCCAAGGATTTGATCTCACGACTTCCCACTGAGCAGACTGGAACACGGTTTTCCTTTTTTGTCACGGTCTTTTCTCGAGACTGGTCCTTCCTTCAAATGTTAGAGATCATTGTTCGTGAGGACCCCATATACATCAACGTATTGTTCCTCACGGCTGCTAATACATCAGGCAATATACAACCGCCCGCATTGTAGTATTATTTTGGTTGCTTGCAAATTAGACCTTGTTGCCTCGTCCTTAGAGCGGTTTTCAATTAAGTGTCGAAAGTAATTAGCGAATTGCATTGGTTTTGCATTTACTTCACTCAGTGATTGGTTCAAAGTTCTTGCGCCACTCTTTCAACCAATCAGAAGTGAAACCCAAACCAATTGTGGCTCGCGCGTGCACATTTTCCCCGCGCTTCGTGTTGGCTACGTGTAATTACTTCGAGTTTTGATTGGTTTACAGGATTGTCTCCGTCCTTTTTGATTGGCTAAAGTAATTACTTTGGTTTTGGTTTTACGACACTCGATTGAAACTTGCTCTAAAGGGAACTTTCACTAAAACAAGAATTTAACTTTAAAATATTGAACATAATGTTTACAATCAAAATTGCTGGATCTTTTTCCAATGGAAGTGTTTGTATCCGAAATAGACAAATTCAAAAAACGATTGTTTTGGTTTTCGAATTTACTGGGCGCAGCCATTTTGAATAATTGTGAATTGTTTCAAAACAAAAGCTCTTTGTGTGAATACAGTAAAGCAACCATTACATGTCACAATGACTCGAAAGGGTAGCGCCCGCGAAATTTAAACCCCAAAACAAGCGTTTTTGAAATTTGTCTATTTTGGATACAAACGCTTCCACTGGAAAAAGATCGAGCCAGTTTGATTTTAAACAATATGTAAAATATTTTAAAGTGAAATTCTTGTTTTAGTGGAGGTTCTCTTTAAACTTAAATTTCAAAAGAATATATGACCTTGAACGATGCAACAAGGGCTAATTTGCAAGCAAGCAAAAGAATATTAAAATGATAGCCATTTTGGAATAAGGTGTAGTTGTCGAAAATTCTGCTATCTTACCTGTGGGTCGTTAGCTTCTTGGGCAACGTTGTGCAGACCCAACAAAGTCTCGTACACCTCTTTTTCCAAATTCAAGGCACATTCCATGGCGCCCAAGCCATTCCCCCATTCGCTTTTAAACGGTGTCTGTGATACAGAGCAAAGTTACTTGGTGAAAGGGAACGTTATAACCAGCCTTTTAAAATGTAAATAACTCCAGAATTTGAGCTACTGAGTAGCGCTAAGGTAAGGGTTCCAAGTTATCCTAAATTATTCTAATCTACTTTAGAATCAGTGCTCTTCCTTGGTGACATTTGCTATACTGTGCCTGGTGGTGTTCGAAAGGAAATCTACTGAGCAGTACTTTTCTTTGGTGATGTTGAATATACTTTACAAGGTTGTTTTTGACTATTTTCTATACTGTGACCATCAAATGAAAGTAACAGAGGATGACTTTTTTTGAGTTTTTAATAATATTCTGTTCAATATGGTTCTAAGCTTCGAGCTTGTGGTTGTAATCCTAGTGTCTTACCAGTCAAACGAAAGTTACTGGCAAATGATGGCTGTTGGTGCTGTATATTATACTTTGCAAGGTGGATTATATGATTTATTTTGTCGGTAAAACAACCTACTTAGCAGTTCTTTTTTATCAGTGTGGAGCAGAAAATGAGATGCTCTGAGGAGTACCACCCTTTGTGCTGTGATGGTTGTGTGATTTGATTTTTGGAGATGATAAATTGTTCTGAAGAGAACCGTTCTATATTTAGTGCGTGTGTCTGCCTTGTATATCTTTAACTTCTCCTTGAAAGCCAATAGACCTTCTGCATGATGATGTGATATGCTCAAAAATTCACCACCAAGCCTTGTTTGCACGATATTATTCACATCATCTCAAGGTCAATCATCATCACAAGGTCAACTCTAGCCTCACTTTCATTCATAAGCCAGGTAACTAACCACACAACTGTAAAATGGACTATTGACCACCAAGCCTCCTTTCCACAAGATTGATCACATCATCTGGACATGCAATACTGTTTGCACGTGGGTTTTCTTTACAAGTCTGTTCCTTTGAGATTCAGCTCAATGCTAGAATTTACAAGTTTGATTTTCGAATTCGAGGCTTGGTAGTGAAATCAGCCAGTCAGACGTCATCATGCATAACGGAGGGCTATTCTTAGGAGTGCACTTGTGTGTTTATGACTGAAGCTGCACTGAGTTGCCTCAGCCACTGGTGTATTCTAAGGGCTGATCATAGTGTTAAGATTTAGAGTCAACTTACATGGACGTTGTGAAGTCTCACACGACCTCCACGCATGTTCTGGTATTTCATCAACTGCAAGTCAAAATAAAGATC
>NC_090881.1:24249903-24269903 GCF_036669935.1 Montipora foliosa
CTCAGAAGTTCCATATGCAGGGTTTCTGTCCTGCGTTTTCGTTAACCTTAAGATATGAGGCATACATATTGTTATTCTTTGCCGTGAGAATGGTCAGATAAATCGCATTTTATTCGGAGGGAAAAAGATAGCTTTGAAAGCGCAAAAATTCGTAACGGCAACGAACACGCGTTACGTAACACCAATTTGTCTGTCGGTCACGTGTGTGGCACTCAATACTTGAAGCGTGATTGTTCAAACCCTGAATCAAGTGTAGCCTCCCCTCTACGCGCTGTACACTGTGCCGGGTTTCTCTCCGTTCCTCGCTTTAGGGCTCTTGTCATCCAGTCCGTGAAAGTCTTCATGAATAATGAACGTGATTTCATAGTCGTGTGGAAACGTTTTCCGTGTTGTTGGGAATTGTCTCCAAATAGGCAGCTAACACTGTCACAATAACAATTTAAGTTTTGGAAAGCAGGTAGAAGGGAGGAAGATGGGAATAGGGATGGCGTAGTGGTGAGAGCACTCGTCTCCGACTAATTTGGCAGGTTCGATGTCCAGACTTGTCATCACATGTGGGTTGAGTTTTGTTGGATCTCTACCCTGTTTCTCCAGGTACTCCGGTTTTCCCCGCTACTCAACTAAAAACCAGTTAAAATGGTCGGATAAATTCGGGTTTTTCTCCGACAATTTCAGCACTCAAGCAGGCTTTTCGATAGCCTTTCAAAGTACCGGGTTTGATAATGAAAGTACCGGACACGGCTATTTTCCTTTGTAAGGCCGATTGCAAGTGCACTGCCAGCAAACCCTCAAGAAGGTCTGAAAACTATTATAAAATAAGGCGATGTAACTTCTTGTTAATTTGAAGGATTTATTGCGCGATTGTCTTGTGTTCCTTCAGCATCCTAAGATACCCAAGTCCAAAAAGAAAAAAAAAGGAAAAAAACAAGTCAACGAATATAAACCGTAGTTCTAAAGACAAATGCGATGAATCAGCAGTTTTATTAGATCTATCAGATATTGCGGGCGCTATGATTTGTCACGTAAGCTGGCCGTATTTTATGGTATGTTTCGCTTGAATTGAAAGGAAAAGTGTTTTCTTGGGCAGTACCGCAAGTTTCGACTCCTGTTCAGTTTTTTCCTGCCGGTCCTGTTTATTAAGCTATGTACAACATACAACAAGTTATTCCTTGTAAAGTAATTGTGAGATCGACTGAACTCACTGCTTCCCAGTACACTTAGTACTAAACTATCTAACGGGCCCAAGAACTAGTTTTAATTTGAACACTGATAAAACCAAATGTATGTTTGGGACTGTGTCGAGATAACGATCTACGGTCGGTAACCATAAATTGCCTTAATTTTATATCGACCAGGCCTTTCTCTTAACGAACATTCCCATATCTTTGCAAGTAACTTGCCAAACGCAAGGTGTCCTGCGGATTTTTCTTACCGCAGCTGATTGGTGTGTTCACGTAGCATCGACGGCTGTCTTGACGGCCAAAATAAAAAAAAAAACGGAAATTATTGGGCGAAAAAAAGTGTGGAAACAAATAGTTTTGAAGCAAGCAACCGTGGACAATCTTCCTGTCGGTGTACGTTGGATCAGTGACCTGATCTTATCGGCGTAATTCAGGGGCACCCAACGTCAATTTTCGGAAAACATCTGTTCGGAAGACGATTTGACATCTAGAATTTTCGGAACATTTGTTGTAAAATTCCTTGCCTTGCCTGCCTGTCCTAGGATTTTCGAACATTTAAAACATGGTATAATTGCCCACTTTTAACGGATTTTTATCTTAAAAAGGTCACCTAGAATTTTCGGGAGCCTTTTTTCTGGCTGAAATTTTCGAAAAGGTAACTTTTGGTCCCTAGAATTTTCGGATCACTAGACTTTCAGCTAGGGCATCCGAACAGATTAAAAAATTTTAAGGGATAAAAATATGCCTATACCTACCGTTTAAATACTAAAATACGTTTAACAATGCTATGCTTAAGTGGTTTTGAACTATATTCTCGTTGGGTGCCCCTGGTAATTACAAGTTAAGAAGCTAAATATTTTGAGCAAGAGCCGATACAACGTAGATTTGATTTTAGTGGTGTACTATATTTCGGCTGGCGAAACCAGCCTTCTTCAGGTACAATGAGAGTTTACATTGAATTGCTTCTATGTACATATATATATATAGTAAATGGATGTTGACGTAATACTGGAAAAAATGTGATAAAATGTGGTAGTTACAACAAATTTGAATTCAAATACTAAGAGTAACGGAAAAATAACACAAGTGATTGTAAATAATAAATTGAAATCTGATACGTTTCTTCGCGGATATTAATTAAGACCGTTAGGATCAATTGTCCTGCCTTTTGAAATTAAAAAAGCTTCCCTGGCCTTACGGATCGAGTCTCTGTTGGAAAATATTTTTTCGATGGGAATTAATTGCATGTCCTTAGAAATGTTGTGGGGAAAGGAGAGGAAACGTTCTGCGACTGTAGTAGGTTTGGATTTGGTGTTAGCGTTATCTAAAGTGCGGCGGAGTTCGTTAAAACGGCCTTTTAAACGTCGTTTAGTTTCTCCTATGTACTGTAGATGGCATCTGTTACATTGAAACATGTCGATAAGGTTTTTAGTTTCGCAAGTTATGTGGGAATTAATGGAGCGTGTTTCGCCAGTAGACAAGAATGTGTAGTTGGTTTATAGTCCATGGAAAATTTAAGGACAGGTGGTGCAGTTTTTGCCACAGCGAAAAGAACCGGAGGGAAGTGCGGAATTAGAATGAGTTACATTAGGGGACAGTTTAGCTGTTACCAGCAGGCCAGGGAAGCTATTTTAATTTCAAAAGGCAGGACAATTGATCCAAACGTTCTAATATCCTCGAAGAACTGTACTAGAGTTCAGTTTATTATTTACAATCACTTCAGTTATTTTTCGCTTACTCTTAGCATTTGAATTCAAATTTGTTGTAAATACCATATTTTACATATAGTACATCACTAAAATCAAATCTACGTTGTATCGGCTCTTGCTTAAAATATTTTGTTTCTCAACTCGAAATAACGCCGATCAGATCAAGCCACTGATCCAACGTACACCGACAGGAAAATTGTCCACGGTTGCTTGCTTCGAAACTCTGGAACTCATATTTTATCACATTTTTTCCAGTACATTACGTTAACATCCATTTACTATATATATGTACATAGAAGCAATTCAGTTTAAACTCTCATTGTACCTGAAGAAGGCTGGTTTGGCCAGCCGAAATATCGTACACCACTAAAATCAAATCTACGTTTTATCGGCTCTAGCTCAAAATGTTGAGACAAAACATCTTTCTGTCCGGTTTGAGCGAACACTCTTCTCTTCTGTCCTTGAAATTAGTTTCCTTGTTTCGGTGAAGAGCACCGTTTTGGTCGTACATATTCTTGGTTTTCACTCACGTGAGGAACAGTTTTTCAACGGAAACAAAAGAAAACGTTTGAGTAATGCACCTGTCACTGTAAACCCCCCTCCCCCCTGCCTTCCCAGAGAGGTGGGGGATTAGTACATTTTGGACTTTGCTTTTCCCTATGGGGTGGGGGACAGGAACCCCCTGGTGGGGATTAGTACATTTTAGTCCGTTACCTTGTCCGAGCAAGAGGGAGTAAGGGCAATTTTAATAACCCTGTTGGAAAGGGGTCAGAATATGCACAGTAGGAAGTAGCAAGGATTGACAGGCCTTAACACAACTCCTTAACGGTTGAGACTTTTGTACCGTATTTTCGGTCTTTGATCTCTTTAAAGGTTTGCTCTTACGAGCATGTCTTTTAGGGATTTTCCCCTTTCAAGAGATATGAGTGGTGCCTCTTTAAAAATTAGCCGTAGAGAATTAAGGCTGTTTTTGTATGAAGTGCCAATTTTTTAATAAAGCATGTTTAAGGTTTGGCACTGCCGGGTGATACTGTGTCACAAAGGGCAAGATATCTTTAGGGATTTCAATCCTTTGCTTCAGCTCTGATTCTCTTTCTGTGAATTTGATGTCTGATCGGAGTGTCTCAATCAAACGTTTTGGATAGCCTTTAGCACGGAGACGTGATTTGAATTTGTAAATGTTCTCTTCAAAAGTTGTTCTTAAAGAATTAGTGCGTAGAATTCTTAAGTGCTCCGCCCTTCACGAATCCTTTTTTGACACCTGGTGGGTGGCTGGAGGAAAAAATGAGTGTACTGAAAGGTTTCAGTCGGCGTGAAGTGTGTTTTTATATTCAGAATGGATTGATTTTGAAGCGTTTGCCTTTATATACAACTGTGTCTTCAGTGTTTGAGATCTCAGCTGTAAATGTGATGGTAGGGTGTTGTGAGTTTGCTTGTGTGATCAACTTGTCTATATCTGGTTTGCTCACATCCCACAACGAAAAAATGTCGATGTATCGTTTCCAAATCATTGGCTTTATGACGCTTTTGATAAGAATCTGTCTCTCAAGGTCGGCCATAAAGATATTTGCAAAGGTATCGGCCATTTTATTACTCATGGCAGTACCGTGAATTTGTAGGTAGTTCTTTCCGTTGAACGGGAAAAAATTCTCTTTGAGTACGAGTCTTAGCATTTCTTTGATATAGTTTGTGGGGATTGGAGGGTTATTTTTGTGAAAGTTTTCGTACGCTTTGCATCCTCTAGTGAAAATTACCCTCTTCCTGTGGTATATTGTATATAGACTTGTGACGTCCATCGATATCGATACAAGGAAATGTCGTTTTTAGTGTGCATTTCCTGCCGGAAAAGTTGCAGACATAATGGACTGCTTTGTCTCCTTTTATGGTGATGTGTCCTGAATGAAGCTAGAAAATTTGGCACTTGTTCCATGTGAAAATGTGTTGACCAAACGTTCCAGTATTCAAAAATGTTAAAATGTCAATCACACTTCTGAACGTAATACTGCGGGTTTAGACAAGGAGTTTTTCGTCCCCTTTATGTGGGAAATTATCCTCATTTTGGTGGGGATTAGACCCAAAAATATGTCCCCTGTATGTAGGGCATTATCCTTGTTTGGTTTTGCTTTGTGGCTAATGCCCCATGTTTCCCCGGGGTGGGGGTTTACATTGACAGGTGCATAATAACAGGAGTTCAATTACCGGAGGACTGGGTCGGGACACCAACATTCATTGCCTCGGTTTTTTTGTTTGAAGACACTAACGTGGAGGCCGGGACGTAATGTGAAAATTTTAATTGGATTCAAATTCGATATGTCTAGGCCAGCTGGAGTATGGATATGTGAACTTGGTTTTCGCGGTGCATGCACTGAATCATGGGGCGCAAAGGAATACGTTCGCACATTCTTGTTTTACCATTTATCTACAGAACTTTTTAGTGCATTAACACTTCGAGTCACTACAGTGAAGGCAGTTAGAAGGAATGGTCATCAAGTCCCAAGTGATCGTGAATTTGATCGATGGTGACTCGGGTATACTCGGAAAAATCCGAATTCTCGCAACGGGAGTCGAAACCGTCACATGGTGATTGCCTAGTGGAATACTTCATCAATGAACAAGAGAGGACTTGAGGGAGCTTGGTCATCAAATTAAATCTGTTGAAAAGTGTCCTGTCATACTACTAGGACTAAAGTTGTCGAACTGTAGCATTTTCTCACTTCAGTTCAGAAAAATAAGAATTTTCTCCGACAATTTCAGCACTTAATGCAAACAATGCACTCACATGCATACACGCCACGCCAGAAAACCAATTTCTCCTTTCAAAAAGCATCGTTTATTGATAGAGTTGTTTATGCCAGTATATATGATTAACATCATTGTGTAATATCGCTGAGTATTTCTACTCGTTCTTTGCACAACTCGTAAAAATACTCAGTGATACTACACACCAAACCATCTAATAAGATAAATGTACTCTAAGATCGATTGTTTCTCTTTATTATAATTTGAAAAAGGTGCCTTACATGATCACAATCAACGACATGTCCGATTGAGAAATAGTTTACTTCATTGAGCTATGACTCGCTTCAAATCAGTGATACAAAAAAGGTTCATGTCCAAAATATAAGATAATTAGGTTCCAATTCGTTCTTTCCTGATAAATAAAAAACTTCAACTAATATCTCCAGTCTATTTAATTTAGTTTTATTTACGTCGATTGATTTTCTGATCACAGCGTGTAATACTGAATTGATTTTTTTTTCACTCAGAAAACTAGAGTTTATGGAAGCGAAATCTTACAACCTCCGATTCCACACCAATATTGTTTCATTATAAAGCTTTGAAAGCTGCCGCAATTTCGATACGCAATCAAAAGATGGTATAGTATTTAGCCAATCCAATGGATGGCTTCATGATTCTACGGTATTGGTAGTTTAACTAATACAGGATACCGCCTAATCGTCCCCGCCTTTTAAGGTGATCTTATCAAATTGGTATTCTGCAAGAGCATAGTTTTCCCTCTGATTTTGTCGCCTCAGGGTGTTGACGTAGTTCGATAGCTGTTTGATGCTCTCCACTTGTTCACCGAGGAAGTTTCCTTCCAAGTAGTCTTGTAACTGTAAACCCAATAAGCTGATTAGTCAAAAGCTGTAAATAACGAATCAGATGGTGCATGCGCCGTAAGCAATTTCTTATTTACGCGCGACAAAGTCAGCGCTATTGCGAAATCATGTCACGAATAAAACTCATTTCTTTAATTTTTTTTTTTTAACAATTTATTTTTATTGAATACATAACAGAAGTTTACATTACACTTGAAAACAAATAAAACAAAGAACAAATACAACTTATAATCTGACATCAAGCCAAAACAGGATGTAATAGGCAACTAATCGCATACTGAGATGCACGAGAACTGAGTGATCAATCAAAGAGGGCGGATAAAGTAAATTGAATCATGTAAGTTTCTCAACCTTGTATCAGTGTTCGTGAGAACCCCATAAACAAGGTTCGACGTATTGTTCCTCGCGACAGCTATTACATCAGGCAATATACAACCGCCGGCATTATATTGCCTCGTTCGTAACGGGAACCTCCACTAAAACAAAAATTTAACTTTAAAATATTGAACATAATGTTTACAATGGAGGCGTTTGTATCCGAAATAGACAAACTTCAAAAACGCCTGTTTTGGTTTTCAAATTTCCCGGGCGCAGTCATTTTGAATAAGTGACGTGTAATGGTTGCCCTATTGTTTCAAAACAAAAGCTCGTTGTGTGAATACAATAAAGCAATCATTGTTCGGCACAATTACCTAAAAAGGCAAGGCCCGGAAAATCCGAAAACCAAAACAAGCGTTTCTGAAACTTGTCTATTTCGGATACATACGCTACCATTGCAAAATGGTCGAATAATTGTAAACATTATGTAAAATATTTTGAACTGAAATTCTTGTTTCAGTGGAGGTTCCCTTTAATGTTAAAATTCAAAAGAATATTTGACCTTGAATCAGAAAACAAGGGCTGATTTGCAAGCAAACAAAAAACTACTAAAATGGTAGGCATTTTGGAATAACTTAGGGTGTATTTGTCGAAAATTCTGCTTCTTACCTGTGGGTCGTTCGCTTTTTGGGCAAGGTCGTGCAGAATCAACAAAGCCTCGTACACCTCTTTTTCCAAATCCAAGGCACATTCCATGGCGCTCAAGCCATTCCCCCATTCGCTTTTAAGCGGTGTCTGTGATACAGAGCAAAGTTACTTGGTGAAAGGGAACGTTATAACCAGCCTTTTAAAATGTAAATAACTCCAGAATGTGAGCTACTGAGTAGCGCTGCGGTAGTGGTTTCAAATTATCCTAATTATTATAATCTAGTAATAAGTGCTCCTCTTTGGTGACATTTGTCATGCTGTGCCTGGTGGTTTTCCGAGTGTTTTATCATATCCTTGCATTTAATCGTTGAAAGGAAATCTACTGAACAGTACTTTTCTTTGGTGATGTTGAGTATACTTTACAAGTTGTTTCTTGTTTTTTTTCTAAACTGTGACCATCAAATGAAAGTAACAGAGGATGACTTTTTTTGAGTTTTTAATATCTGTTCAATATGGTCGTAATCCGAGTGTCTTACCATTCAAACGAAAGTTACTGTGAAATGATGCCTGTTGGTGCTGTTTTTTATACCGTGCAAGGTGGATACTATGATTTACTTTGTTGGTAAAAAAAAACCTACTGAGCAGTATTTTTATCAGTGTGGAGCAGAAAATGAGAGACTCTGAGGAGTACAACCCTTTGTGCTGTGATGGTTGCGTGATTTGATTTTAAGAGATGATCAATCGTTCTGAAGAGAACCGTTCTATATTTAGTGTGTGTCCGCTTTGTATATCTTTAACTCTTCCATGAAAGGCCTTATGCATGATGACGTGATATGCTAAAAATCGACATCTTTACAGTTGTGTGCTTAGTTACCTGGGGCCGGTTCCTGGAAGGAGGAATAAATTATACCAGGCATAACAGTTATTCCAGGGATAAATCTGCTATTCTAACAGAACAGAATTTATTCCGGGGATATAGATATTCCTGGAATAAGGCACATTTATTCCTGGAATAGAATTATTACACCTTTCAGGAACCATCCCCTGGCCTTTAAATGAAAATGAGTCTTTTTGACCCTGTTATGATACAGACCTCCCTTCCATTCTTATGTTAATGATGTTGTTGTCATGCTAATTAGTAAGAATTTACATAAGAAAAGCAGTTAGGACAAGGTCAACTCTAGCCTCACTTTCATTCATAAGCCAGGTAACTAAGCACACAACTGTAAAATGGACTATTGACCACCAAGCCTCGTTTGCACGATATTATTCACACGTGGGTCTTCTTTGCAAGTCTGTTCCTTTGAGATTCAGCTCAATGCTAGAATTCACAAGTTTGATTTTCGAACTCGAGGCTTGGTGGTGAAATCAGCTAGTCCGACGTCATCATGCATAACTGAGGGCTATTTGTAGAGTGCTCGTGTGTGTTTATGAGTGAAGCTACACTGAGTAACTTCAGCTACTGGTGTATTCTTAGGGCTAATCATAGTGTTAAGCTCAAAACTCGACTTACATGGACGTTGTTAAGTCTCACACGACCTCCGCGCATGTTCTGGTATTTCATTAACTGCAAGTCAAAATAAAGATGATTATCTCAAGCCCTTTGACTCGTGGACTGGCTCCCATTGACGAATAAAGTCGTGCAGCGTTAGACAAGGTAAACTCTGTAAAGTGTTAAACTGTACTTATATGTGTAGGAATAACTATTTTCTTACTTCAAGGGGAAACAATACATCAAGTACTGGAAGTTGTAGTTTAATTAATTAATTAATTTTGTCATGCTAGAAAGCATGTAATCTAGTGCAATTAGAGCTTGGTAGTATTGTAATTTATACTTACTACTACTTATCCTCATCGGGCCCATGAGGACTTTTAAGATCGGATTGTAATTTATGTCACGCTCATATTGTAATACTTATCCAAGGTTAGTATTGTAATGTTTGCTGTAGCGTACGATGTGTTAATTAATAGTGTAACTGTGCGTTTCTAAAAAAATAAAACAGTTTACAACAGTCGCGGTAATAGAAGTAATATTGAACAAAAGTTGATTTTGAATCCAAGCAAAACATAATGTGTACTTCAGGCACACAAATAAAATGAAATAGTTTTTAACGGTTGACCTACCATTTGCGCATGCTTCATTTCTTCTTCTGCTGACTCTTTAAAAAACTTGTGAAACCCAGGAAGGTGGATGTCATCACGGTCAAAATGCATGGCCTGGATACATGAGAGCAAATAACTTCATAAGGAAAATGATTAAGTGCAACAAGTCGGGTTAACTTGGCAACCCTATGCAACTGAATGCTATTTTCCATGCTGCTGATCTTTTGGTCATTAACTTCCACTACAGATAAAAGAGTCGGTAACAAGAGAGAGATAGATGCCCAGACCACGGTAGAGATATGCGAATTTCAGTTGTTACTTTTAGATGGGGTAGGATTTTCATTGTTTGAGCAGATATAAGAAAGTGAAAAAGCCTATTAGAGTATTTAATGGCTTCCTTACCATTGATAAGTAGTTGTAGTGGGCAAAGAGTTCGCGGTTTATTTGCTTGTTAATTTCTCCAGACGTGTTTTTCTTGAAGGGAGCGATAAACGGCAAGGGGGCTGAGGCTGCCTCTGATCCTGTGTAAAAAAAGACAAAACAGGGGGGAAGTCTACGAAAGATTCAAGGTCATAAATTGTTCGTTGTCCCACTATCTTGTGATATTTCTTGCAGAAGAACTTTGAATTAAATTAACAATAATGATGATGATAATGATGATGATGATGATGATGATGATGATGATGATGATGATAATGACTTTATCAAAGTATCAATCATATTTAGCTCAACACAAGTATTCTTCTAATTGGGGAGACCGTATAAAATCAAATCACTGAATCACATGAAATTAAACTAGATCTGGTTTTTGGTCAGAGCATAAAACCGAAGCCCCCAGGGGAAAAAAACCTTTCTGTGTCAATTCGGACTAATGTTAAAGACATCAGGCTGATACATAATCTTAGAAGAGATGGACACCATACGAAAAGAATGAAGTCGACAAACTCTATTAACCCTTTAACTCCCAATAGTGCCACTTATAGATTTTACTGTGTCTAACGCCAGACGATTTTACTCGTCAATGGGCAACCCCAAGGGGCTGAAAGGGTTAAGCCAAACACACTTCATCTCAATGATTGCAGCATTCGGTCAGGCACCTGACGTTTAAGCCCTAAATTAAACTTTTTTAAGTTTGAATTTTTGCATTGTGACTGCGACCACACTGACTGGGGTCCTGTTTGATACTTTTGTTGTGCATTCTGGAGATAAAATAAACTTACCATTATAATCCTTTTCATGGGGGTATGTCCACCTGCTGTTATCCTAGGGAAAGACCGACAACTGTCAGTTTCTGAAGAACATCTTTCGTGAAAAAGCCAGAATAATAGTCATTTGTCATTAATGTATCACCTGGTATATATGTTTATATATAGAAAGGCTGCAGTCATGATTATGTGCAGAAATAAAATGGATAGCAATGAACAAACTGATCAGCAACGTGAACTGTGAAGAGAAAGAGAGAGATCACATTGTCAGACAAAAGAAGAAAATACGAATGTTTAAGGAGGGGGGGGGGGGGGCTGTGTCACGCAAAATGATGTAATTTCATGACACTCAAAATTACCAAAAAGTAGAATGAACCATTGCAATAACCACTTAAAATTGTTGAACAACATAAAAGACATACAGTATAAGTAAAGCGAAGCATGGATGGACAGAATTTGGCAAGATTTAAATGGACTGCATTTGGGTAATCGTAAAAAAAATCGGGCCAACATCTTTCAAGTTTATGGCAAACCGCCTGGATAAAAAGGTCGTGTTGCTCAGAGTCATCTTGTTTGTGATGTAGCGATAACTTCACCAGTAAAAGTATTTCGAATTTTAAACTCGTGATTCACGAAATATTTCCCCTAAACACCCTAAAATAACGTGACATAGCTCAACAATAACAACAACTTCTATTTCAAGAAGGGATTGCGTTACGTAGATCCGTGAAGCGCCTGCCAACGGATTTTAACCAACAGCATAGTTAAAGGCTCCTTTCGGCTTGGCAGTTTCTTAATTAATGACATGCACTCCATATTGTAAACTTAAGGCAATTCCAGATTTTGCAGTTTACTCATTTCGAGCCGCTTTACATAATCGTAGCAAAAATGCTCGCTCAAAACTAGCGCAAAAATTGCGATGGCATTAAAGCTTTCAACGTGACTGCGATGTGCAACCCTCATATCCTCGTTCTGTAACTTACATACTCCATCATTCGTAGCAAAGTCCACTCCAAACTGGGAGAGGGGGACATTTACATTGCACCCGGTGTAGTCAATCGAACAAAACTGCCGGAACACTTAATCGGTCGAGTGATGCTTGGTTCGGTAATCGAACTGGAACGTTTCGGTGAGGTCGATTAAGTTCGATTACCGAACGCAATCCAACTAAATTGAAGCGGTCAGTTCGATTTTGTTCGGCAGAAAAACTAAAACGGCATACAAAAATTGATAAAGCTTTCAGTCTCAATGGAATTGGTCCAGAAGGATTTCACTCTTTAAACGGCGTTTTTGAAAGTTAACCTGAGACATGTAGCAGCCAACTGTAAACAAACGACGCATGTTGTTTTAGCGTAGCGGAAATGGTTCGAAGATGACTTCCATTCCTGAGGTTGACATAATTATGTTAGCTGATGATCTCGTGATGTGTGCCTGACGATACATTTCCTTCTTCAAGAGATTAGATATCACTTTACATTCTCAAATTAGTGCTTCAGTCTTAAAACGACTAGACACTTAAATAAGGTTCCTTTTCTTTCCTTTCGTCTACATTCTATTAGCATAAAATTCAGAACATCCTTCTGTAACGTGACGTTGCC
The DNA here is from genome assembly GCF_036669935.1 of Montipora foliosa. Lineage (NCBI taxonomy): Eukaryota > Metazoa > Cnidaria > Anthozoa > Scleractinia > Acroporidae > Montipora > Montipora foliosa. Next base: position 24,262,286 of record NC_090881.1, read on the forward strand.
AGATCACTTGTGTAGAATATAAATTTCGTGCCGAAACACCACTGGAGGCTCAAATAATTTCCGCTTTAATAAGCGTTCAGAGACTGCAAAAACACCTAACCATATATTTTTTTTGTTAGATTCACCTCTTCACGCTCATTTATTCAAATGTGCCACCTCGGACACAAAATGTAAATATGTCCGTAGTGTTGGTCACCCGTAATTACATTTATATTTGTTATATATTCGAAGGCATTTCTCAGGATCAAATCCATTGACTTGAACGAACGGTTTAATTGTTATCCGTCCAAGTTTATGACAGAGCTGCTGTCGCCTGTACAGCATGTACTGATCTGTGAATTGAGGGTAAAATGCAATTATGAAGTTTTTACTGTCAACTGTGTTATTAACACAGGCAAACATTGAAAAATGCGTGCATTCGTATCAGCATTTGTACATAGCTTGTTCCAAGAATAAATCAGCAAGGGAGATGCAAAATCTGACGATACTCACGATTTCAGGGGAAGAGGAAAGTGTACGTTTGGCCTTAATCTGCGTAAGTGGTAGTTCGACATTCTTTCTCGAAGAAGTCCTTTTCAATATTTGAGCAGTTTACAAGCTGTTAGATCTGAGACTTTTCCGACTTAATGTATGTGCTTGAGTTGTCCCTTCTCATCTCTAGGATGAAATTTATGTTCCCATCGAGCAGCGTCTCCTTCCATCGAAAGTGAGTGTACTTTGAGGTACATACGCGAATTGGCCTGGAGCAGACATGGTTAAACTGCTTCATTAGAAACGGAGCATTGCTAAACTTTGTTTCACCGTGACCGACAAGACATAAGGAATAAAATCTATTTATCTCCAGCTAGAGAACATTTTTTGCTCAAAATGTGTAATGATGCATAATATTGATAAAAATGTGCGTATTCAAAACATTTCAATTTCGTAATGCGCACCCAGAAAGCTTTGTCTTATCTCTAGCTCTGGCGCTAACATTAGTGAATTGGTAGAATTAACGTTATTCTTAGCAGAGTAAAAAGCTTATCGGTGAAACATTATGTAAGTATGTACCTACCATGTTTAAAGAAGGTTGGTCGGTCCTAGAAAACACTGTATCTGAGAACCTTAAAACGGAATTATTTCTCGCAAGCTAGGCGGGATGAAGTGATTTTACCACCAAAATTAAGCAGTATTTGGTTCCTTTGAGTCACGTGAGTGATGGTTAAATTAACCAATAGGATAAAAGATTTCTATTCCGATGATGTGACAGTGCATATATTTGACACGTGAGTTTCCTGTTGTTTTCCAGATTTAACTACACGAAGTAAAAGCCAGATTTAACTACACGAAGTAAAAGCGAGATTTAAGCCATTTGTACGTGCAGTTCCGTAACAATTAGAAAGGAAGATCAATAATTGTGATATTTTGTGCAATTTTAATTGATATCATTGAATAACTTTAAAAGACAAGTCAGTCGACGGCTCAGAAGTTCCGTCCTGCGTTTTCATTAACCTTAAGATATTAAGCATACATATTGTTATTCTTTGCCGTAAGAATGGTCAGATAAATCGCATTTTATTCGGAGGGAAAAAGATAGCTTTGAAAGCGCAAAAAATGCGTAACGACAACGAACAGGCGTTACGTAACACCAATTTGTCTGTCGGTCACGTGTGTGGCACTCAATACTTGAAGCGTGATTGTTCAAACCCTGAATCAAGTGTAGCCTCCCCTCTACGCGCTGTACACTGTGCAGGGTCTCTCTCCGTTCCTCGCTTTAGGGCTCTAGTCATCCAGTCCGTGAAAGTCTTCATGAATAATGAACGTGATTTCATAGTCGTGTGGAAACGTTTTCCGTGTTGTTGGGAATTGTCTCCAAATAGGCAGCTAACACTGTCACAATAACAATTTAAGTTTTGGAAAGCAGGTAGAAGGAGGAAGATGGGAATAAGGATGGCGCAGTGGTGAGAGCACTCGTCTCCGACTAATTTGGCAGGTTCGATGTCTAGACTTGTCATCACATGTGGGTTGAGTTTTGTTGGATCTCTACCCTGATTCTCCGGCGGGTACTCCGGTTTTCCCCTCTACTTAACAAAAAACCAATTGAAATGGTCAGATAAATTCGAGTTTTTCTCCGACAATTTCAGCACTCAATCAGGGTTTTCGATAGCCTTTCAAAGTACCGGATTTGTTAATGAAAGTACCGAACATGGCTATTTTCCTTTGTAAGGCTGATTGCGAGTGTACTGCCAGCAAACCCTCAGGAAGGTCTGAAACCCTCGCAAATGCTGTTTACATTCTTGAGATTGGAGGAGAGAAAAGAAAAGAAAACTAAACTTATTGCGTAAATAAAATAAGGCGATGTGACTTCTTGTTAATTTGAAGGATTTATTTTTGCGCGATTGTCTTGAGTTTCTTCAGCCCGTGGCTTCCTGAGATACCCAAGTCCAAAAAGGAAGAAAACATCGGCCATTTCCGAATTCATGTCTGCCTCCTCTTCAAAGCGAGTCTTATTGCGACGTTTTTGTGATGGCCATAATTATACTCAGTTACATATGAATGAAAACTAATTTTCATGAGAAAAACTTCACATTTAAACTCGCTTTGAAGAAGAGGCAAACATGAACTCGGAAATTGACCGACTTGTCAACGCCATTGTAAAAAAACATACAGTCATATAAACCGTAGTTCAAAAGAAAAATGCGATGAATAAGCATTTTTATTAGATCTGTCAGATATTACGCGTTCTATGATTTGTCATGTAAGCTGGACGTATTTTATGGTATGTTTCGCTTGAATTTAGTCTTTTTTTTCGTGCGATTTGATCGAAAAATGTTTTCTTGGGCAGTGCTGCAAGTTTCGACTCCTGTTCAGTTTCTTCCTGTCCTTTTTATTAAGCTACAACATACAACACGTTATTCTTTGTAAAGTAATTGTGAGATCGACTGAACTCACTGCTTCCCAGTACACTGCTAAACTATGTGACGGGTCCAAGAACAAGTTTTAATTTGAACACTGATAAAACCAAATGTATGTTCGGGACTGTCTTGCGATAACGATCTAAGGTCGGTAATCCATAAATTGCTTCAATTTTATATCGACCAGACCTTTCTTTTAACCAATATTCCGATATATTTGCAAGTAACGTGCCAAACACACAGGCGTCCTGCGATCTGTCAGACATTTTTACCATTCAATGACAGCTAGCAAGGGTATATTGTTTTAAAGTTTAACCATGAAACCTATTTTTACGTGACGGTGCATGGTTAGTCTGGAGTATGATCTCAAAAGTGAACATCAAAAGAGTTTTTAGATCACAGAGAAGAGCTCCTTGCGTCCACATTTGCGTTAAAGCTACCTATAGCAACGAACTATTGATTTACTGGAGATTCTAGACTGGATACCTTTGCACGCTGACATTTATTAAAAGTTGTCCGATGTATAAATGTATTGATCGTGTTAAACCACATTCAGTATCATCATCATCATCATCATCATCATCATGAACCTTATAAAATGACAAATCCTCCTCATGGTACACTCTATCATGTTTTCAAACTAGTTTTATTAACAAGTTATGGAACGAATGCAAAAATGGCCTCTTTATGCAACAGCCAGACTAACCTCGTTTGCAGCAAAAGTTCTTTTAAACTTTACACGCGCTAACGATGCTTGTAATGCTTTTTTGCACAAAGATTAAAGAATAATTGATTTCAGCTGTTTCTGCACTCGGAAAATGACATGGTGATTTTATAAGGGAACGAAAACCTGATCTTCTGGTTTTTCATTCTAGTTGCAGCGTTAGCCACTGTCACATGACGTGATGTGCAGCAACAGGTCAGACCAACCTCATAAATATGATGCTTTGAATTGTGAAAAGAACAAGATAAGGACCTCTTTGGTCATTTCCTTCTTTCCTTGATGCTTTGATGTCTTATTGAAAGGCCTCGCTGGGTTTGGTTCAACATTGTGATGAGCTTCTCAATTAGTCATGTTGACTCAGGTATGTCCAGAAATTAGATGCACCGGTTAAGTGCCGAGCACGATGGATTTAGTGCATTTACAAACTGTCGTTATGTTTTTTTAAGCACTGTTTTAAGGATGGAAACTGATTGAAACTGACTTGAAAAAAGTCAGGGGCATCCAACGATAATCTTCCGTCGGTGAAATATGTGTTCGGGAGAGTCAAACTGTTCTACGAATTTCGGTTTTACGTTGCAAACAGCTTTTGATTTCTTTGCTAAAACATCTCCTAAAAGATTCTGCAGCCAGGGAAAAGTGGTCCCTTACGTTTTCGGAAGGAATATTTTTGCAATTTTTGGCACTTAAAAGGTCACCTAGCAGTTTCGGATGAGCAAATGGTTCCCTGGAAGGTAACGTTCAGCTAGTAAATTTCTGAAATGAAGACATTATTCCCTAAAAATTTCGGACACTTCAATTTTCAGCAAAGATATCCGAACAGATCAAATTCTTCTAGGTGACAAAAACATCTCTCTGGACAATCTTTTTACATTACAAGGAGCCCAGAAATGTCTCTCAAAGGCTTTTGGCTTAATTTGCTCGTTGCGTGCCCTTGAAAAGTTTGTCAAACGTTTTCACGCGTGGAAATTCCGTCACCAAAAGAGATTGACAGAACATGTTACCATTCCTTTTATTCTATTTATTTATCATATTTGTTTTGTAGTTTCATACTAGCAATGAACAAATCATGTGCTATTAGTTGCTATGATAGTGTTCTAATTATAAATTACTGATGAAGTCCAACTTTTCGTGACAATTTAAATTCAACTGTCACCTTTGTTATCAGCGGTATCTGAGGATTCCTCGATTGCTTGAAGTTCCTGCTTGGCCTGCAGATCATTCACCATTTTCTCGATCTCTGTGTCACTGTCGTCATCAAGGGGCCCCTCAAATTTCAGTCCCACGGGGATACTGAAAGAAGTCCGACTGTCTCTGTGCAATGAAAACTCTTCGTCGTTTGCCACCTTGAGAAACGTTTTTGTCGATTGACGCTTTTTAAGCTGTTGCCGCGTCTTGTAACCACGGTAGTGACTCTGTATCTTGACTGCAGCTTCTGACTGCGTGCGCCGGAGCTCGCGGATTCTGTGCCCTCGGTAAGCCGCTTCAATTTTTGTTGCAGCTTCGTGTTTGTTTTTCACCTGTTTTCTGGTGTAGTAGCCGCGATAGTTCGATTGAATCTTGGTGGCTGCCTCATTTTGTTGCATCTCATTTACACCAATCCCATCATCTCCGGCCGGTCTTCCACCCCTAACTGCTTCGCTTGTTCTATGTCCTCTGAACACGGACTGAGTGTTAACAGCAGCAGCTTCTCTCTCGTCCAACAGTTCGGCGGAGTCCTTTCTGGCGTTCAGTTGCTTAATCTCAGCTACTTCCTCTTCTTTAATCTTCTGAAGATGTGGGCTGTCAAGGAGCTTTTCTTTCAATCCCTTTCTGACTGTGTATCCTCGATAACCAGCTTGAATTTTAGTCGCGGCTTCATTTCGCGCCTTCAGTTCCTTACCAGTGTTGTAATCAGCTTGTATGCAAGCTGCCGCGTCGTGGTCTTTCTCGCCAAGACTATTTAACACGCTAACCGCAGAACCCTGAGCGTGGTCTGGAGGCAGAATTTCTTTTGTCCTTCGTCTCTTCGTCTCTTTCCTTGCTTTGTGGCCTCGGAAGGTGGATTGGATTTTCGTAGCAGCTGCATCAATCTCCTTTCGACTTCCTCTAAACGGTTCGTATCTGTAATACCCATCTATTTGCGACCCCAACAAACAATCGTCATATCCTCGCACTGGAAAGAAAAAAAACGTTAACAATGAACCGTTTCACAGTTGTGTGGTCAGTAGCCTCACGTTGTAGTGAGGGGGATGGGGAGCACAGGGGGGTGTCAGAACCTCCCGCTTCCCGTACCTTTATCTCCCGGCTTCCGCCCTCCGTTTCCTATAAATTAGGAGACTCAAAACACACCTTGGTCATTTAGCTATGTAATTCTTAGGTGTTTGCTTTGTCGCTTTGTTCGTCTTGCAGCAGTTACGCGACAGCCACCGTAAAAGGGTGCTCAGAAGACGCTAATGCAAGTCAAATATAATTTGTATTTGGGTTCCTTTCAAGACGTCTTCTGTTGGGCCGTTCGCTGGGTATCTTCAGTGGCTGCGTCTGCAAAAATCAAACAGGATTGGGGGGTCCACTCCCTCCTCTCCCCAATTCAGTTGAGACTCCGAGTTGATTTTGCGATATTTCCATCATTTTATTTTGTGGCCCCGTAAACCCTGTTGAGAGGAGAGTGTTCATATTTACATCTATCAAACTTGTCAATTTTCTTTTTGGTCAAGTGAGTTTCCCTGGTCAATGTTTAAAAATGAAGAACACAAAGACGCGTTAATTGACATCTTTGCAGAATTTGTCTTCTGATTGGTGTGCATTTTAATTTAAAAAAACGTGGAATAATACAGATGTAACACGAATGACTGACAGAAAACTTATGTATTTGTCCTCTTACAAGATTTTATGAGCTAATTCGAAACTAAAAACTTGAATAAAATAAATTTTCCCTTCCTGATCAGATAAGTGAATTTGAACTAAGTTGTTCGTTTTTGATTTTTTTTCTATTGATTTTTATCTTTTTTTTTATTTTTTCGTTTTTATTTTCTGTGTTGGATTGGCCATTTAATTAGCAAGCAATAAATCGCCGTGACCTTTTTGCTAAAGCAAACTTTCTAATGCAAATTTCATGTTCTAGATACGGAAGGAAGCAGGTGACGAAGCTTTTCTCACTGCATACGTAATGTGCATGAAGAAATCTTTTGGCAGATTCATACTGTTCCTTCAGAAAGCTGGTCGCTCAAAATCCATTCTTTTTCTTTTAAACTTAAAACCGGGGCTCTCGAGCGTTTGATTTTACAACATCATGGCGCTAATTTGAAAAAAAGTGAAAAAGCTCATCTAATATAACTTCGTCACCTCCTTTTCTTGATATGCCATGCTTTCTTTCTCTGGTCACAGGGGATGTTATTTTCATTTGCTGATTATTTCCTCGGACGATGTCAGTATGAGTTTCGCTTTTTATCTAATTTAGACAATTTAATCACTGACCATTTCTGAAGCAAATCCGGAGAAACTATTATTTGAATTAAGTAATCCCGTGTAATTTATAACTTGAAGCGCGCCAGGCAAAGTCGACAGCATTTTGTCTTCCGAGCAAAATAAAACGTTTTCCTTCAGCGAAGTAAACGAATTCAACAGATACGCGAAGTCGGCTATCAATATCTTTGTCTTGGCTCTATAAAACGGTGTCACGGTTACAGCAGTAGCGGAAAGGTGTACATCTTTCACCGTCTAATTCAAGGCCCAGAAAGTAATTTATCTTGAATAACCTTTTTGGATTTTCCTGCATTTATTGTTTGATCCTAAGTATTAGGCATTTCTGTACATCAAAGCTAACCTATTTATTCCAAAAAATTAATCACACCCGCTTGGACCGCGGGTAGAGCTCAAGTGACGTCTTTGGGATTGAATTCTGGTGAATTGAAAAAGGATACCACAGCCTGTAGGCAGTTCATTTTTCCCACAAACCTAGATCATTTACATATTACACAATCAGACTGCTTGTCTCTGACAGACTCTTGATGAATCTCACGCT
>NC_090881.1:24274903-24312403 GCF_036669935.1 Montipora foliosa
AAATTTCTATCTTGGTAAGGCAATTATCACACTCACACTTCATCCGGTACAAGGCTCGGTTTTTCCATCCTGTAGCCAGACTCCAATCTGTCTATCAGCTCTAATACTTCTATGTCTGGGTAGGGGCTGCCACCTTTGATAAAGAAAGGAATTTAGGGTTATCACAAGTGTGGAAAAGTATTACACAAGCTTTAAAAAAATAGAGCTCAGTTGTCCAAAAGACCATAGACACTATTCACACTAATCGGTAATTAAATACAAAGTGAGGTTTTTATTAATCCTTTACAGTCCTGAGAAGCCCATAACCTAGGACTTCTGTTAACAATGTTATTTTTTTGCCAAAGGAAAACAAAAGCTTATCTTGTTTTCTTTTCTGTTTAATGAAATCTTTTTAAAAGCGTTTCCCGTTCAAGAAGGAACATCGTGATTTTGTTTTTCCCTTCTCCATATCAAACCATTTCGATTTCTCCTTCCAAATTCTGTAGTCGCCTTAAGGATATCATAAACATTGCCTGAATCAAGTATGTCGAATTCGCCGTAATGATCGATTTCGATTTCGCGAAAGGTCGAACGTCCCGTGACAACGTTGTTTGTATCAAGTTGCCAAAATAGCGCGGATTTGACGTCACAAAATCACAAGACCCAGTGAGGGTCTGGAAATACAAAGTCCAAATTTGTGTCGATCTTGGGTTTCCGTTTTTCAACTCACGTGGGGTTAAAACAAAACAAGACAACAAAAACATACTTTGTCTGTCAGAATTAAGGCAGGAATTGGACTTTGAACTGTAAAGCTTTCTAAACGTGTCTTTCTGCATTGACATTTGCAGAGCAAGCGTCGTCACGTAGCAAATGGATGGTTCTCGCTTCACAAGATTTTTCTTCCCGACAAAAAAAAATTGCAGAGAATGTTGTACGAACGATAGATGTTGCTTAGCAAGAAATGTGCTTCACACTTGAAGAACTGAGAGAGTATTAAGTTGACGAAACTAGAAAACTTCCTCAATGATGTAACTTTGCTAGAGATTGGAGAACTTTAAGAAGAACCCATACGAAGACGTAGGTATGATTACATTTTTAACTGTATCAGTGTTGTTGGTTTTCGACTCAACATAACCGAGAGCATACTTTTTCCGCTCATTTACAAGAAGAACAGAGGAATTTTGTGCTAAAAAAACTGTGATTGCTGAAACGTCTCCAAGGAGTTTTTTCTACGGGTTCACTGACATTGCTTTAAGGTCTCAACATTGTAACTCATTGTCATTCGTGTGTTCGTCTTGCTTTTTACACCATGCATTAGCGACCCATTAGCGGTCATCAAAAATGTCAAGTCGAATACTTACGTTATTTCGTTACGTTATCTTTAAGGGCGCCTAGCGATTTAGCCTGTTCCAGGCTCTCAGATAGTCGAGAAAACGAAAAGAACTGCGTGTGAACTCGCTTTTCACACGCAGTTCTTTTCGTTTTCTCGACTATCTGAGAGCCTGGAACAGGCTAAATCGCTACGCGCCCTTAAAGATAACGTAACGAAATAACGTAATAACGTAATCGAAACTTTTTGAAATAGTGATTTTGTTCGGTTGCGTTAAAGGTAGCGAAATTTCTTCGTATCAGTAATATGATTGAAACGCCGGCAAAAAGATAGCATATAATGTTTGTGGGCTAAATGTGTGTGTGTGTGTGCCAAGTGACATGTAATTTTAAACTGAAATACCATGGCCGTGACCTTGAATGATGAAATGGTTATAAACTTGCATCAACTTGCTTTTGACCTCTTCGTGGGTCAGGAAATTTCCCGAGTACATACGAAGGTGTCGATGACATCGTACAAGTTAACAATTTAAACGGAAAATGTGTCGGTGATTTTCTTGTACGTGACTCGACAAATTTCAAGACGATATCTGATAAAAGTCGACTCTTTGTAAATTTTTGCGGAGATCATAAAAAAATCCACTGTGATTGTTAGTTTCTCTTTGGAAGAGTATAAATCACAAAAAGGCAACGCCTTTCTTTGCTTACCAATGGTGGCTATCTCAAACAGCACCACTCCAAAGCTCCACCTATTAATTAAAGGATAAAAACAGATAAGGACGATAAACCCGAGGAAATAGTTTCATTGTTCATGGATTCTGCGGGGCGATAGAAGAACGCACACGTACATTGTTCACAAGGATTAGAGTATCTAGCTGCCACTATATTTGTCACTCTTTGGTGATATATCATTGTTTCAAGGGTAAATGCCTTCAGATTATTTTTTTGCTTTAAAATTCTTGGGTCGCGTGAAATGGCTACGCGATGCGATGTCGATAATAAATTTGTTTGATGACAAATTCAAGATTATTTTTTTGCTTTAAAATTCTTGGGTTGCATGAAATGGCTACGCGATGCGATGTCGATAATAAATTTGTTTGATGACAAATAGTTCAAGCTGTGGTAAAGTCATCGTAAGACACCGCGTTTTTTTAGAGAATTCGGATGCCAGCCAATGGCAGTTCAAGGATAGTCATTTCTTAGAATCAAGAGAATATTGATGCTTTTACTTACACGTCACTCTTGGTGGTGTAACGGCCGTGCAACAGGGCCTCAATAGCTGTCCACTTCACAGGTAGACAACCCTGAGATATTTGAAAAAAATAGGAAAATCATTTACAACCACTCTCTAACTTCTCTGTCAAAACTCCAGTGGCAGATTGCAAGAATTTTCAAATGAGCTCATTGAGATTTCACTGAAAATAACTTGTAATGTCTGTATTGCAATGAGATAGTGACAGTGGGGATTCTGAAAATGTCGAAAGGAGTGTAGCGGCATTGAAGAACCAAATTTGTAGTGCAATGACATGACAACATAAATGTCATTGTCGGATTGTTTGGATGCATTAACTGAAATAGTACATAATAGTCGCACTTCTAGGCTCCTTCAGCTTGCTATGAGTGGGATCTGCTTATCCTTGCGGGAGCAAGGTTCAATTTTCGAAATTGGCAATGAGTCGGTTTGGTTCAAGTGTGGGACACAGATTTTCTTGTTCTTCTCCAAGTCATCCACCCACTCCCTCTCCCTTATTGCCGTCACTGCTATTAACCTTTGCAGTTTATCTATCTGATATCGTAAGTGACGAAACTAAAAGCCAGTTATCTTACCCCTGTGTCTTTTTGGTAAAAGTTTCTTTCTCGGATGTCTCGTGACAGTCCAAAGTCTGTTACTTTGCATGTTAGATTTTCACCGAGTAACACATTTCTGGCTGCTAAATCACGGTGGACAATCTGAAACGTAGTGGTAAAAAGAGGCATTTAAAATAATGAAGACCTATTTCACAACTAAATGCAGATTTTGTTCCAATATTATACATGATCATCAATGTGTTTCTGTGATGGGCAGAACTGGATTTGTTGCAGTAAGTTTCACAAGAGATGGATTGAACAAACTAAACGTCTCAATATTCCTTGCTTAATGTGCTCCGTTTTCTTTGAAAAGGCAGTCGACTTAATAACTTTGCATTTTTTTTTACGATAATTTGTAGTAGTTACAATGTTAAATCGATGCTTACAGGCCAAAGGCACTATACAAATATTTACTACATACATAAGATTGGTAGTGTCGAGTTCAGTAAATGTTCCGTTTTGTAAAAAATTAGATAGTCAAGAACAAATGTTATTTCGAAACCTGGTGAATGTAACACACCTTTGCTGAGCTCAGATACGCCATTCCATCAGCTATTTCCCAAGCAAATTTCATCAATTGGTGTTTCGTAAGGCTTTTTCTTGGAAGGTGATCAATATCATAGTAACCATCATCTAAGCCACGTTTCTTTCTCAAGAAACCTAGTAAGTCTCCATAAGGTGCAAACTCCGTGATAATGCAGAAGGGCTCTGTAAAATAGACAAAAATAAATATGTGGTCTATTCTCCTTACTGCTAAAAATGACATCATTTGTGGCGCATCTCTTGCGCATCAGCTCTTTTAAAATACGTGTATTGCCTGGTATCGATTTTTAAGTATTTTGAGGCATTTTCGCTTTGATTTGTTTTCTAGAGGACCGCAACTGAGGAAAACTGTGTAATAGGGACCATCATCAAAACCATTCATATTCGAAATAAAGTCGAGATTCGAAGAGATAAAAGAAGATGAATATTCAAACAGTCTCGCAAAGGTTCAGGTCTGTGCGATATTTCGTGCGGAAGATATTTGAAAACATATGTCATCGAGTTTTGCTATAAAAAAGCCTGCAGTCGTCTTCTGAGGGTTCATAAACATCTAAATGAGTACTTATTCTCATACAAAATTTGCAGATTGCAAAATCTCAGCGGATAAGTTACTCTTTTAAAGTATGTGATAACATTCTCGGCCGCAATATCGTGTCACGCAAAAGCTTAGAAATTTAACCTTGCCTTATCACAAGACGAAAAACCGTATCAAACTGAAAATTTGTGAAAAGATAAGTCTTCAGTTGTTCTAACAAATAACTAAACTAAAATCTCAAAAGGATTGATAATTCTTTATTTTTTTAATTTTGATAACGTCACCTTAAAATCAAGATTTCGGGACACACCTCCTTTCATACCTTTTTGGTAGATTATTTCAACCCATAGCACAGCACGTTTCGCAAGTGCTTGACCTCGAGCATTGTTCAGAAACGATGTAATTTTTTTCTTTGACAAAAGACAGTGTAAGTGTCCCAAATGGTTTAACCAGTTAACTAGTTATTATTTATTTCAGTTCAAACGAACAGCTTCAAAATCTTATCAATCACATAAAGAAATCGCAACACAACAATGGGAAACTGAATGAAAAGATGTGTTTACTAGTGACTAATTTGTACCTGATTCAGTTATGCAGCCTAATAACTGGATGACATGTTTATGTGGTGACAAGTTCTCCATAACCTTGAGTTCAGACAGGAAGTCTTTTCGACACCGGTCGTTCGCTTCATCTGAAATGAATTTTTTCCCAGTTCATGAGTAACTTAGAAATATGTTAGTGTAAGGGAGTGTATTATGTAATGAAAGTATTTTGAAGCAACAGACCGAGGAGGGGCCAATTTACCGTTAAAAAGAATTTTGTAACACGCCATTGCTTAGTTCACCCTGCCAGGAGAGCCTTTCTTAGCTTGGCCAAGTCTCGATCGCACTCCTAGACGCCATATTGATTTTCGTAGTTTCCATTTTTACCTTCGCCTTGTCAAAAATATGACGCTTGCGCTTCCTAAACCGGTTTGACCGGAGTGATTAGCCCAGAAACTTGGGCTGCGGCGACTTAAAAGACTTGAAAAGATTTCTGCCGAGCCTCTCTTGTTCGCCCTCTGGCGAGTTTTAGAGAGGCTATACTCGCACGGTGTGCTTAGTTGTGTGGTGAGCCTCAAGTGCCGTTGCTTGGCCAAGTCTCGATCGCACTCCTAGACGCCATATTGATTTTCGTAGTTTCCATTTTTACCTTCGCCTTGTCAAAAAATATGATGCTTGCGCTTCCTAAACCGGTTTGACCGGAGTGATTAGCCCAGAAACTTGGGCTGCGGCGACTTAAAAGACTTGAAAAGATTTCTGCAGAGCCTCTCTTGTTCGCCCTCTGGCGAGTTTTAGAGAGGCTATGCTCGCACGGTGTGCTTAGTTGTGTGGTGAGCCTCAATTTCGAAGTAGTTGAAGTGCGTGATAAGTCATGATTCTACGCTTAGAACGCTTTCCATTTAACAGATCTGATCGGCCCAGACCAGGAATTTGGAAGGATTCACTCGACAACGCCTTCAAATGAACACATTTTAAGATAATATATACTCCTCCAGAAGAATGCGAGGGATTATCCAACTCTTCCTTCAAATTGTTGCATTTTCTTCGCAAACTGACTGCTCTGGCCAGCCAGTTCTTTCAAAAGGAAAGCGCCCTTAACAATTGACTGCTTTTACCAGCCCATAATTCCGTACATTGTGGAGGTCCGTTCATGAAAACAATGGATATTGAATTCAGTGAACCATAGCACCTAAGAGTTAATAGCCTACGTTGTTTTTTTGCAAAGAACTTCCCAAAAAGTAGGGCTTTTTGGTTTTGGCGAAAGTAAATCGTCACTGATAAATACGTGATGGTTCTGATAAAATCACACACGAAAAGTGGTTTTACGGAGTTACGGAGTTCTATTATTTTTCCTCCAGTGGTGAATTGTACTAAAAGAAAACTTAGGTCAATTTAAAGGGGCAGTGTAACGCTATTTTAGTCAAACTTCAAAGCACTAAAAGATGTCTTTGCATCGATGAAGACCAAAACCTCATGCACCTCATGCTGTAGTTTTGTTGCTAATAACCATTGAAGTGCACTGAAGCTATTCTTTGCTGTTTGCAGCCAAGGATGGAGAGGATGGAAATGGATTGAAACTTGAAATTTCAAGTTTGGAGACGGTGTCTTCAGAAAGTCGCCAAAAATTAAATGCGAATAGTTCTTTGTGCCATAAATATATTTCATATCTTCTCAGTGTGAGCTCAACTGTCAATTTAGCTTGACAGTAGCCCTTAAGGTGGTGTGCTTCCTTAAGTATGCACATAGTACCCCCTTGATGTAAGAGCCGTTGAAATCTAAACATAGCACTTTCGATTTTTTGATAGTATATTCCCTCTAGTTTTTTAATGAGCAATCGTGAAACTATTAGCTAGTGGAAAAAAGCGAAGTTCTATGGACGCGTTCAAACTTACCTTTGTCGTGTAAAGTTTTAACTGCAACTGGTACCCAGCCTCCTTTCTTGGTCACATTTAAAGCGAGGCCCATCTTTACAAGTCCCAAGTGTCCACGGCCTATGGTCCTGTGGATCCTGAGCCTCTCTGGTGAGATTTCCCAGCGACTTTTGGCGTATGGAATGGTTGAATAGTCATTAAGAACCACGGGAGGTCTCTTGCCGAACGAATCACCGTGAATAAGGTGAGAGTAAACATTGTTGGACAACATTCCAAGACCAGTCTCCATTTCTTTGTATCCCGGTTTGGGTGGTGGTTCTTGTCCGGCTACGAATTTCATCTCCTGTGGTGTTGGTTTGGAGAGGAAACCAGAATTTATTGGTGTCTCGTACAGATGATTGTATACATTAAATCCGGGAAGAGAAGCAAGCTTGTCTTGGTGCCCAGTTTCAACAGTCTTTTGTTCGTCTTTGGTGTAACCGTGGTTAAAATGCATCTCCACTACCTCTGTGATCGTTTCGTAGTGATTTATCACCTGTGAACCAACGCAAACATAGTAAAGCTAAATTTCATAATGTAAGGTCAATAATCATATGAAAATCTCAATCCTCTGACTTGTTCAGTTTTGCTGAGGTTTTGTTATGGGCTATTTTGCAACTTTTGCCAACGTGAAAGGTGATAGGTAAGTTATGTGACACTGAGAATAAAACCGCCTTCCAAGGCAAGAAACGAACGTACGTAACCTCGCAGTCGAGATACATGAGCTTGGTGCTCATACAAAGATGATTTTGTTTTTCGATTATGTCCACGAATTTGAACCAAAAATTTGTGCTTGTTTCGTGTTTCGGTGATTTCCCGTTTTCTTGTTGTTGTTGTTGTTTTGCATTTTTCTCTCAGTGATAGGGTAAAAACCAAGCACCATATTCTTAGCCAATCAGAAGTGAAATCAATACCAATCGTGACTTGCGCACTTGCTTTGGGTTATGACTTGCTCACTTCATTATCTTCGTATGTTGGGATTGGTCAACGTATCTATGTGCTTTGAATTGAAAACTGTTCATTTACCAATAACAACAAAGTAGTTACCGTTGCGTCTTTGACGTCATCTAATGTAGTTGTTGAGGATTCACTGTCTCTGCTAGAGAAATGATAAAAGGCGGATTAAATTTGATTTCGTGTGAAATTGAGAAGTATTTGCATTTAAAACAGTGAAGGCTTGTGAGAGACTTCAGGAAAAAAGCTGATTGTAACACAAACGTCTCTCCGTGTAAGTATCACTGATACTTTTGATAGCCCTAGTTGTTTCCTTCGATATGCTACTAATTAAACTGGGCTTATCACACGAGTAGACGAAGGGCTAACGGTCTTTCTAATGGTGCTTAATTTATATTATTAAAAACTATGATCATTACGTACAATACAATACATACTTAATTGACCGCTCCCCATAGTGGCTTTTCAGAGCCAATGAAACACAACAAAACGACGAAACGGAACAACAACAACTGTTAAGAATCCCAACTGGCCGGAGGCACACCAGTTGGCACACCAGTTGGGTGCAGGGATGGCGCAGTGGTGAGAGCACTCGCCTCCCACCAATGTGGCCCGGGCTCGATTCCCGGACTCGGCGTCATATGTGGGTTGAGTTTGTTGGTTCTTTACTCTGCACCGAGAGGTTTTCTCCGGGCACTCCGGTTTCCCCTCTCCTTCCCTAACCAACATTTCACTTGATTTACTTTCATTGTTCATTTCAATTTACAGTGTCTCCAATTAGCGCTCCAGCGCTAGAACAACTAGACACTTAAATAAAGTTACTTTCCTTTCCTTTCCTTTCCTTTACAAATGCAGATGGGAAGTTGAACCAGGGACTACCAGGATCAAATTCAACGAGTGGTCAGAACGGGTCTTGAACCCGGGATCTCCGGATCTCAAGGCAAGCGCCCTGACCACTGGGCCACACTGCCTCCTCCTACAATCCTAGAGTTTTGATTGGCTTAGCCATTATGGTATATGAGCTGGTATACCATGCTCTACAAATATCAGTAACTGTACAAATCAGTTTTGTTGTTTTTACAAAGTAACGTAGGGAAGATTTATACATAATTTGTGGGCGGTTTTACTAAAACAATTATTCCACTCGTGCTTGTCGGATGTGAGGTGATTATAGCCAACGAGGCGCTATCTATCATACACCTTATTCCAAAATGGCTACCATCTTAATATTCTTTTGTTGGTATTTAAATTAGCCCTTCGTGCGTTGTTTTTGAGCTCAAAAATCAAAAGAATGTTTTCTCTTGAACGGGGCAACAAGGGCCAATTTCTATCCGCATAAATCAGCGGCCATTTTGGAATAAGGTGTATTCTCATATCCAACGCGTGCTCGTGGAATAATTGTTAATTATTAAATTTTTGACCTCGGGTAATGCGTTTCTAGCTTTCTGATTGGTTCACGCTATCTCGGTAATCAGCTCATATACCGTATGACCTAATATGGAAACTGACTGTGTCAAGTGTTGCCAAGGTAAAAACTGATTGGCTTTTATTTGCAAGTGTCAAAGCATTCAGAATTTAATGGGACTTTAATAAAACAGTGTTATTCCATTCGCGCTTGTTGGATATGAGACTGGTCATAGCCAACGAGGCGCGTAGCGCCGAGTTGGCTATGATCATCTCATATCCAACAAGCGCGAGTGGAATAATTGTTTCATTAAAAACGACCCCAAAATATAGAAAACTAGACTACAATAAAAATAAAAAGGCCCAAAAAATCACGCATATGCTTGTCGTGTTTGTAGATCATGGTATAATGGCTCATAACCCATAATGACTTAACCAATCAAAACTCTCGAATTGCATTATCCAATGATCCACTTTTTAATAATTGTCAAATATCAACTCGTTTCATAAAAGCCAAATTTTGGTGTTTCACTCCTTGCCGACGCAGGAACTACAGTTTCCATAGGAACTTATCCCCTCATTCGATATGCTACTTACTTGTGAAACTGCCTTGGTCTTCGGGATCGTGGTCGCCTCTTATAGCAATGTATAGGTATAACTGAAAGCAAAAAAAAAAAAACGGCTGAGTTTATGCTTTATGCTACATAATTCTGGAATTTTAGGGGGAATTTTAGACATCAAAAAGAGGTTTAGAAAGTCTCGAGAATTTTTGAGCAATTTGGACTTTCACCCGACATTTTGACAACATTTCACAGGCAAAAACGTTGACAAAACGTCTTTTTGTATTCCTTCCCTCCATTAACTATGTACCGACTAAGAGAGGGCTCTGTCCGCTCGCATACTAAAGCAGTGTCTAGAGCAGAACAAATCAGCGGTTTTCCATCAGAGTCTACACTAAAATCTCAGCGCTTATTCATCAAAAGGGGCCCTACATTGCATCCAAGCAGCGGCTTCTCACCGTAAAATGGACGTTTTTTGGGCATTTTTGGAGAATTTTAGACATTTTAAAAAGAATTTTAGAGCTTTTTTTGGATTTTAGGCCATTTTTCGGGAATTATGTAGCTAAGCCTAGCTGAGTTTGTAATCATATCATAATTCTTTCTGACGAAAAGCTGACACCCGAAATGTCAGCTCATAAGTCTTTCCTACGTTGATCAATTCACTTTTTTCATCTCGTTTGATTAAACCATGTTTTTATAAGCATAAGGCGTATGCCTCATGATTTTCGTAACTTGACAGCACTAGTGTTATGAAAAAAAACAAAGTCCTCCCACGTTGCTTCGAACCCCACAGCAACTAGTACACAAGAAACCGGCCGCCTTTGGGATCAAGGCTATCGCTTGATTTACCTTAATGGTCCGACCAGCTACAATGTTCTCAAGAACCGAACATTCAAGCTATCACAATGCAAATCTTGTAAGCAAAACGTAATGCATGTTGGACTACATGCAATTCCTCTTTCCTGGTGTATTGCTTCGGGTAGTGCGACGCTGAACGAGTTGATTTTCTACTAGAGGCGACTAAGTTAAGATGTGGGTCATCGCAGTTGTAAACCTTACTTGAGCAGTAACGAAAGGAAAGCCTGAAATGTTCAGACTTAAACCTTCCACATTCATAACTGCGATGATCTATATCTTCACTTGATTCTCTCCACAGTTCAAATACGTGGATTTGATACATTAATTTTCTTGATATCAGTTTCCCCTCTGTACGGCCTCTCTGCAATCGACTGTTGGCGAGGTCTCGCTTTTCATCTCATTTGTTGGGAAGTAATGACAAAATTAAAAGCAGTAAGCTGTTCAGTTAAATGACAGAATGCTTCACTTACTCTTTCGCATGGCTTTCCAAAACATGAACAAAACTGCTGGAGTAACGAGGGACATAACAACAATCCAAACCGGAAGGAGATAGGTGAAGCTGTTTCTGGTCTCGTTTTGGCCCGCTTTTCCTCCCTTTGGTTGTTCCGTAAGGACTAGTAAAAACAAAGGATAAAAAAAGAGTGAGGTTTGATTAATGCTTAAACTCTAATATGGTCGTTTCCACTGAGTGTTGTGGACAGCGGAGCCCTAAGCGACTTAACGAAGCTTCAATCCGCCGTTTAATAACTGATACTAGGCCTTTAACAATAAAATGAATGGAAAAGAATTTTGATGCGGACAAAATTTTTCGGTTTTTTAAAACTTGTTGAAATCGGTATTTCACTTTATAAAGAGCTAAATTTCTTTTGTCACATCGACTTAGGCTGAAATTTAAAGGCCCTCGTTCACCCTACAGGCATTGCGAGCCGTGGAAAAGTTTTCATATATGGAAATTTCGCCAAAGCTGAAATTCATCCAATCAGATTGCTACGATCGACTCTCAGTCAACTACATCCGGCTGTGGGCGGATACCCTCGATAGGGATAACCTCTGGTATCCTTCCCTTTCATTGAATTAAATGAATGAAGTTATTGTTATTGTTATTGTTATTGTTATTGTTATTGTTATTGTTATTGTTATTGTGATTGTTATTGTTATTGTGATTGTGATTGTGATTGTGATTTTGATTGTGATTGTTATTGTTATTGTTATTATTATTAACAAACGGTCGAAAAGTCTGTCGGTTGAACGAGGGCCTTTAACTAGTAACATTTTTTTGCTTTCTTCGATTGAATTATTGAAAGGTTTCTGTGTGTTTTCACCCTGGATTCAACCGTTGGCTATTCATAGTTCATGGTGTTTTCGCCCGGTGCGCCTCCGTCGCTTGCCAACAGTTTTTCCAGAAGCTAAATATAAACTAAAGTGTCGCTATTTCAGTCATGTTCTTTTGAGAACAGTGCACCTTGAAAGTTTCCGTAGTCTCCAGAGAGGCCTTTTTTGTTTAGGGCTTTTAAGGGTATAATAGTTTTCGTCGAAAAATGTCATGTTCTCTCTCAGTTTTTTGGAAAAAAAAATCCCGTTTTCCTTGTTATTTCGCGGTTTACTGTGCTGTACTCCCGGGGAGTATCTTTCTTAACATGTTTATGTGGAACCAAAACAAATGTTTACCTTGACTCATGCTTGGGTTCCCCGTCAAAGAGGTTTCTTTATTTTTAAATGAACTTGTGCCTGAGGAAAAATAAGAATATTTGTCAAGCTTATGTTATCGATAACCAATTTATTTGTCTACTGGAAGTTCATAAAAGTGTTCTGTATTGGCCGGAGTTAAATATGGGATTGGGGATAATTGGAGCAACAGGTCGAAATAAGGGCTGGTTTCCAGGGGTGAAAATTGTTGAATTGTGTTTATGCGTACTTTGAGAAATGTTTGCTTGATTTAATGTTACTACGCAATTTAACGCCATTTTGGTGTCAATTTCTTAGTGCTTACCTTCTGATATCGATGGAACTTTAGTCCCCATTGTCGATCTTACTTCTACAAAAGACATTTAATTAAAGATATTGTGTTAATTTAAAAACATTTTTCACAATAACTTTTGGAAACGTAGCTTTCTTAGAGCGAGTAAGCCGTCTCCCGCCAATACCGGTGCCATTCACACTTGATGGGAGCATGTTGATCTGACTTATAAATGAAACTTCGTTGTATGGATGGAAATAAGGGACAAGGATTCCTTAGAGACAAACGGAATAAGAAAACGGAGAGGAAACGATTTCCTTTAGGGGAGTCGAATTATTTACGTCACGGTATGGTACCACGAAGCCCTACGATTTTGAAAGAAGTTTTGCTAGCCCTAATCCTTCCATAGGCAATTTTGATTTGATCCTTTCCCTTGGAAAAAACATAAACTGAAAATCATGTCTACACTGTTTACCTCGAGGAATGTCATCAGTTTTAAATTGTTTTTTCAAGCTACAGGCGCTTCGTCCATATCTGTTCCACGCGGAAACAGCCACTGTGTAGGTCTGGTTCCATTTTAAAACCAGATCATATTTCGTGTTTGTTGTGTTCCAGCTTCCCAGTCTTGTCTTGCGGTAGGAGCCATTGTAAGCCAGCGTCATCCACACTGATACAGTGTAAGCCTCGATGGGACTTTCACCATCACAGGGTTTAGTCCACTGCAGTGTACATTTTTTTCCCTCGACTTTGAGGTTGGATATTGATGGTGCGTCAGGTGTACCTTTTAAGAACAACAAAACAACTTTTTGAAATATGAAGACTTGCCAAATTATAATTTCGCGATTGCTTTAAGGTGACATGGACGATAATTGACTCAAAAATCTTTCGACACGATTTCATCCAATCAAGTTCAAGGACAAATGACGTCCAGCGCTGGCTGCGAGCATTTCTTTTGAATCATGACTTGCTAGTGTTATCATCTGCGTCAGTTTTGATTGGCCAATTGAAAACTCTATCTTCAGTAGCACAAATTCTCAAGCATGCAGCTGGTTTTGAAGAAGAGAAGCTTGAGTGCTTAAGACGACCATTAAGCCAACCAGGAAGATTAATCATTGAGAGCCGCAAGAACATTTGTGCAATTGATCTCCATAGCTAGGGTTGCGAATTGCTGTTCGTGCTCGTTTGACACTCTATGCAGTTATATGCACCTCACATGATGCATGAGCAGTATATTGTCGTTTTTTTTTCTGGGCACTTCAATGACAATCCCATACCTGCTGAAAGAGTTGTCGCGGTGATGTTGGCTGTTTCTCCAAAACCAACCTCGTTTCTTGCTTGTATCCCCACACTGTAAGTCTTGTTCCTTTGTAGGTTTTGGACAACAAGTAGAGACGTTCCTGCCACTACAGCATGCTCTTGCAGATAGCTGTTACCGTCTGTTATAATTATTCTGAAACCCAGTATTTCTATATTGTGGATATCTTGAAGGGACGAGTTCCAAGCCAGTCTCATCGCCATTATGAGTGGGACGGCTCTGACTTTAGGTGGACCAGGAGGATCTACAAGTAAAAAAAGACGTTGACATACGAAACCGCTAGCTGACTGGTAGCGAAAAGCTCATTTTTCTCATCATGTGTCAACCATAAAACGTCTATTAGATTTTTATGTTTAACCCTAGGTACTCATCGTATTTTACTCGAAATTATTTTCACTCAAGGTCAAGTTTGTATAATTTTTTCAAGTTTTCTGAAAAAAGCCAGTACTCTAGACCATTAACTTTTTATGACATCGGATAACGAATTTGTCGCTTACTCATTGGTTCACTGAATACAGACGTTTGACATCATATGTTTTTGCGGCGAATGTCGCTTCGAAATTTCATCGGCCAAAATAGACAAAAAAACAGACTTCGGTTATGAAAAAAGAATTAGAGTATTCCTTTTGTCTCCGCGAAGTCGTATCCTTGACAGGCTCAAGTAATGATTGTTGAATATTTTTTTGTCTGCGTAACTAATAGCTAAACGATATGGTCCAATTTACAGCTAAATCTTTGTTGTGTAATGCATGCTCTTGCAAAGGCTACGCAATAAGCAGAGAACAAATCTTTTCCTGATGGTCTATACGGTCTAGCAAGCCAGTTACTAGCAAATTTTAGTGCTTGATCCTTCAACTAGCACAACAGCGTCTTCAGAAACCACCCCCCTTGACTCATTTAAAACGAGTGTTTAAAAGTAACACAAGAAGTTTGTCGGTCAAACCTGCTTTAAGTGTTGTAAAATTTTTGCCTTCAAATCTACCATATTCATTTTCATTTCTTGCTTGAACGTAGACTTTATATGTTCTGTTGTGATGAAGTCCTGTAACATAGAGTGTCGGTTCTTTTATTCCCTCAAATTGCCGTTGGTTTTTAGTAATGGTGTCCACAAGTATGATGCGATAATCCAGTATCGCAACTCCAGTGTTGTCGTTCGTCGAAATCCACGAGATGTTAACTCCCTGTAAACTTGGTAGTGTTCTTATGGAGAGTACTCTTGCAGGATCTGCAAACGCATATACGTCGGTCAGTTGTTGTTGATTAGCAATACACCAATTTCTTAACAGGTCAAATACGTTCTATGCATCAAGGGATTAATGTAGTTATGTTGCGTAGTGTAATAGTGGAAAATATTTTTAGAGGAAGATATAGATGTCGGTTAGTTCGTTCATTAGCAATACACCAGTCTTCATGAGTCTTTGAGTGCTAAACCAACGGCCAAGAAGTCGATAAGAGTCCAATCAGGTTACTAGTATACATCAAGGGCCGGTGCTTTGCAAGAATGCATTCCAAGTTGTCAATTCTGGTATAATACAAGCCAGGTGATCTGGTGACGTAATTCGGAGGACTGGGGAGAAAAATTTTAACGCCGTATCCCACAACCGCGCGCGGCCTTGAATAATATTTCCGAATTCAACATTGCAGAGGCGAGGTTAGATATCGGCGGTTTCCACTTGAATGTTCATTCAGTAACAGGAGATGTGGGAGACACGGAGTGATCTGTTGAGTTTTGGAGATGGAAATACTGCAGGAAATTTGGAAACAAAACCTAAGAACGCGCGCGGTTGTGGGATACGGCGTTAAAACTTTTCTTCCCAGTTCTCCAAATTACGTCACCAGATCACCTGGAGGTTGTTCATTATCGAACTAAGTGTGGAGAAGGCAAGAGCAAGTTGAAACAAATTTTTCAACTTAATGTGATTAGTTCCTACAGTCTTATAACTTGTTCAAAAAACCGACCCGAAGTGCTTACCCTTTGCCTACTTATAAGCACATTTTGTAGTTTTCATGTAAATTGTCTTTGATCTGATAGGAACCGATTGAGTTTATATGAAGCTGTCTTTTGGGTATCGGAATTAGTTTCGTGATTGGTTCGGTTTTGCATTGCTAAGCGTTGTGATTGGTTGAAAAATTTCCCGCCTCATTATTGTCCGACAATAATGAGGCCAATTGCACTTCAAGCCGCCTTCATGTAGTTGCTTGGAGTTTATGATGGTTTGCTCATTTGAAGTTTTACGTCTGTTCTGATTGGCCCGTGGAATAATTTTGATTTTGAATTAAAAACCGCTCGAGACAATAAACGACTAAATTGATGAATTGTATGAGAACGCGTGTATCAACGGACTTTTAGTTTACAAATATAGAGAATTACATGGCCGCGCGGAGATACGAAATTTCTCTTCGAGTGTTGAAGAATATTTCACGAGTGAGCGCAGCGGACGAGTGAAATTTTTTTCACACGAGTTTCGTATCTCCAAGCCGCCATGTAATATTCTATTTATTATATAAACACCAATGAAATACTAAATCATTTCACGAAAGGCATCGAAAGGCGCAATTTTCATATGTAATCATAGCAACAGTGATCTTTTTACGTGTGAAATAACATGTTATCTTCACGTGTGAAGATATCATGTTTTCGCACTAAAGCTCACTTGGTATTTCATTGCTGTTTATATAATAAAATTGGTTAATTACCTGCTTTGAGCGTCCAAAAAGTGACATTTGCAGGCTTGCTGTATCCAATAAGATTCCTTGCTTCTAAAACTACGGTGTAGTTTCTGTTTTGGTGCAAATTGTAAATAGTGTAATTGTTTTCCTTTATTCCACTTTGATTATACTTGACGTTGTTTTTCCAGTCCAGTAATGTTATTCTGTGATCCAGTATGGGACTTCCTCCGTCATTACG
Source organism: Montipora foliosa (assembly GCF_036669935.1). NCBI lineage: Eukaryota > Metazoa > Cnidaria > Anthozoa > Scleractinia > Acroporidae > Montipora > Montipora foliosa. The sequence goes on from NC_090881.1 coordinate 24,291,546, forward strand.
CGACCTATTCCAGGTTGTAGTAATTGACCGCATCTCTCGTTCCAGTTTGTTAAATACAGAAGGACTCGGTGGAACTGAAACATACAGGAAAGGCATCAGTTACAATTTGCGCCGTTTCGTTGATGATTTGCATTCAAGGCTGGTGACTGATCCAAATCGCCCAACTTCATATCATGATCTCTTCAGGCTATCTGCTAAATATATTGAGCTTTAATCATGACGTAATTTTTTAACTTACCAAGTTGTTCCAGCGTGATATTGTGCCAAGATGTCCCTTTAGTGTTTGTGACTTGACAGGAGTAACGACCGAAGTCGTCCCTTGTTTTTGGCGTCAGCGTGAATGTGCTCACGTCATGCGCAATGCTCCCACCGCCTTGGATTGGCCGATTGTCTTTATACCAGGCGAAAGTTGCCGCAGGAAGGGCATCTACTTCACACTTCAAAGTTGTTATATGATTTAACCATGATTTCACCAAAGTAGGTGAAGAAGCAGTTTTGTTAATGACGGGTCGATCTGAAATAAGAAAAACCTGTCACTTTTCCTTTACAGTTGCCTTATTTGCAACCTTCTAGGATTAGTGCAAACTAAATATAGAAGTGTGATAAAAATAGGTTGATCCAGAATAGGCGCGGCAAGGGACACTAACATTTTTTCATCTTTCGTAATTTTTTCATTTTTTCAAGGGCTTTTTCTGTCTTATGCATGTTCCCTAGACATAACTATGCGCATTGCCTTTCGAAAATCGCGTGGAGACAAATTTGGGTGCTCTTTGAATTTCCCGTATCGTGAGGTTTCTATGGAAACACTGAATTGCCCCAAGCGCCGTAGATCTGACTTCGCTCGGAAACTGTATGATGGCTCGTACGGATGCGTCTCATTTCTTTTTTTGTTCAGGAGTGGACATCTAAGATCTGATTTACGGATAGTCCATTTTATGGTTCATGTAAAATCCCTCACTGGCCACAGATTGCATGTCAGGTAAAAGAAAGTACCTACATCTTACTACTCTCACAGAAACACTGCTAGACACAGATCCGGCCAAGTTTTTTGCTGTGCAGACATAGTTCCCACCATCACTGCGTTGAATATTACGAATCAGATGCGCCGTCTTTTCGGACTGTAGCGTTTTACCATTCTTTGTCCACTCTACGGACGGTACAGGATCGCCAGTTGCGTTACATGGTAATGTGACGTCATTGCCTTCGTCGGTGTCTATGGTGAAATTTGATCGTCCAGTTATTTGGGGCGAAGCTGAAAACAGAAATGAGAAATCGTTTTGTTAAGTTCAAAGTCCATTTACCGGAACTCTTTGCTTGACTAGCGCCATCGCAATAGCTGTGGCTGGAGGTCATAGGTTTCATTCCTTGAGATGCCATGGGTATTTGTGTTTTTGTTTGTAATCTGGGTTGTTTAACAGGATCATTACCAATAATTTGTCTCACATGGTTTTTGGGACTCTAAAAGTAGTTCATTTTTTTCTAATTCAGACAAAGAAAATAATAATTATTGTAACTCCAGTATGATTTGTAACTAACGAGTTCGTTGAGATGACTTAACGAATCACTTTTCACATTGGCCCATACCTTGAAATTTTATTTCTTTTCCATTTTTATTGTTTTTTGTTGACTTAAACTTGCTTTTGCAAGTCCTTTTTCTTCTGTAGTTCGCCATTAGCCTTTTTTAGCCAATTGTATTGGCATTAAAATAAAATACAACAAAATGAAATAAAAAAAAGAACCGTCGGGATAGGTCAAAAGGATTCCTCGGGTGTGCTTAGGTACCTTATTACGAATAAAAAAACCTAACAAAGAATCTTCTCTGCCATGGTAAGGCCAATAGCCAATAGGACCATCTCTAATGTCGTAGCCGTCAACTTTTATTTTACATCCGTAAGTATGTTGTGTGTCCAACATGATAACATAAATTTCTTTAACACGAAACTCCACATTGCATTCGCTTTGGGTGATGTTCACAGAAAACGTCTAACCTTGCTTTTAGATTTGAATTGAGTGTAAGATTAACGTACTCTTTCACATCGGGGAAAACTGTCATGTATTTGTTAAAATTTCTGGCGTTATTATCTGTCTGCTCCCAGATGACTTCTTCGAAGTCTGTATAGCCATAAGTATGTTGTTGTGTGCCCGAGATGGCAACCTTCTTTAAAACGAAGTCCACGTTGCATTTGCTTTGGGTGGTGTTCACAGAAACGTCTAACCTTGCTTTTAGATTTGAATCGAGTGAAGGATTAACACGATGTGTTTCATTTGGACAAACTGTCGTGTATTTGTTAAATATTCTGTCGTTATAATCTGTCTACCCCCAGATGACTGCATGGAAGTCGACTCTGTGCTTTGAATTTGCAAATGAGAATTTGCAGCGGAAATAAACAATTAGCTTTTTTTAGCTAATTGTATTGACTTTAGAATAAAATACAACAAAACGAAATGAAAAAAGGAACTTTACCTTAATTCGGGGCTGGTCACAAGGTGCAGAGGTATCTTTTTACGAGTAAAAAACTAACGAAATTGATCTGTGAACTGAATCTTACCTGCCATGGTAAGGCGAATAGGACCATGCCTCATGTCCATGTCAAGTAGTTGTACTGTACAGCCGTAAGTACGTTTTGTGTCCTCCTTGTCAACATTCTTTAACACGAACTCCACATTGCATTCGCTTTGGGTGATGTTCACAAAAGAAACGGCTAACCTATCTCTTAGTGTTGGCGTGAGTGCAGAATTAACATGCTCTTTCACAACGTGCGAAACTTCTACTGTCATGTATTTGTTTGATATTCTGTGCTTGTGATCTGTCTGCCCCCAGATGACTGAGTCGAGCTCGCTTCTGTCCTGTACACTAGCAAATGAGAATTTCCATCGGAAATAAACGTCTCTACCAGGTACTGCATACAAATTTGGACGAGGTGTCCCTGTAAATTTTGTTCCCGCAGCATATCCTGAAACATGCAAGGAAATAGAACTGAGAATTGAAAACATCGTACGCATTATTGGTAGACTTACAATTGGCGAGAAAATGTCACCTGTGACCTAACTGAAGTAGATTTTTTTCGTACTACAGCCTTCGTTTGCGCAACATAGGAAGACTGCGGGATCACAGTATGAAACGCTTTTATGGTTAAATGAACTCGACAATAATTTGATCAAAAATAGTGTTCTCGAATAATATCGCCAGGAATTCGGTGTCGGGAATGTTTCCAAAAATGTTCTGTATGGTCGTTTGCCTTCTATTTGCTTAATCCCTGTGGTATCTATGTCGATCACCTCTTACTTTACCCCTATGGACAATCGAAAGGTCACTGGTAAATTACTATTAGATGTATGGGAAAAGGATCTCGATACATCGAAACTAAGAGGAAGTTTCTCGGTCCCTAGGCCCTTTGTTAAATCGGAGTTGCACCGTATTTTGCAAAAATGCGGAACTCTGGGGAGACAAATGACAACACCATTGACGTTAATGTCCGGCTGAGGATAGAAGTCGATTCTCTTACTTCCTCTCCACTTATGATCAAGCAATGAAAGTTGACAGTTAAAAACTAACGCTTAACTTACCTTCTGCAGACAGTGTGGGAAAGAGCAGATAACACAATGCAATAGCTACCGTCACTCTTGGAATCGCCATCTATCTTCTTGGTCACGCTTTAACAGAAGAGAGGAGACAGCTTTAATTAGTTTCCTGTTGTTTCGTGTAACAATGGAACCCATTGCAAACAAATCCTTCGACATTGACAACCTTCACTTATCAACATACTACTGATGAAAAGTTAATTGAATCCATCGTACTGATTAAGAACCTTACAAAGGCAAAGGGTCGAAGGTTACTCACAAGATTAGGATCATGTAAATCGCATTCTGGCCAAGAAGTAAAAGTACTTTTCATTTTGTGAAATGAGATGTACATTCTGACGTTCTGACTGCTTTAATGCTAGACTCCATCATACGACAAGGTCAACTGGCTGCAAAAAGGATAGCCTAGTGTAAGCAGAAGACCTCGTCGACTGTGCATAGTCGCAGTAATCGAGCCGGTGAAGTCAAAACACATTCTTCCTCTCAAGGAATGATTCGTTAATTTAAACCGATCAGTTCCCGGGAGAATGCGGAATAAGAACAACATTTGATTATAATGGAAACTGGCTCGGTTTCAAGAATTCCTTTCGGGTTTAACAATGCTGCGAGGATTGCGATAATATTGCCTCCCGTTTCTTTCATTCATTTAATTTAATTCATGCTTTCGTTGTTTCTTTCATTTGGGTTTCCTTACAAGCCAAATAATAAAATCGCAGCAAAATGAAGAACTTCACAGAAAGGTATTTGTTCATTGGCTTTTGTCAGAGTTGCTTAAAAACCCAAAGTAGTTTATACTTAAATCCGCATTTCGTGGGTCGCTTTAAAAAACGGGTTAAAGAAAAAAGAAACAAATCCAGTTTGCCGTCATGAAAATGGAAAAAGACATAAGACGGGCTTCTTTAAAACGAATGTCCTTGTTTATAACGTTTTCTTGGGATGATAATTCGTTTCCTTTATTGTAAGAAAAAAATATCCTTTTTTCGTTTTAGTGCTGTTTAAATCAGTGGCACAAAAAGCAAACATGATATTTTCAGTGGATTTTGGTAGAAACACAAAGCATGAGACGTAAAAAGGTGAAATACTGTGTACTATGAGCTTAAAATTCCTAATAGTGTCCAAAATTGATTTTTTCACTTAAAGACTTAACAGTTAAAAGCCTCACTTGCGGTTGGGAGTGGACTTTGAGAGAGAATGCTAAAGGTGTCACATTGACAACGTCCAAGTTCATCATCTCATTCTGTATAGGAAATAGTCATGTCACTGAAATCTCAGATTGTTTTGATTTACTATGCTTGCTTATTTATGATGACTTACCTGCCTAAAATGTCAAGAGTTTTTGTTGACTTGAAAATCCAACCTTTCCGATTCTAAACGGAGTTGTTATACGGATTTACAGCACATGGCAGACTGCTGCTTAATATGTAAGACATGAGAATTTTCTTACTCTTTCGTCTTTAGTTGCTATTTATTGGTGCCTAAAAGGCAAGAAATTAGTGGACGCCAAACAAGATGCTTAATGAAGGAGATGTTAGATATTTGAAATAAAGTTTGAAAGAAAGAAAATATGAAAAAAAAGAGTCAGCTTAATATGCTTTAGGTGTAGTTCCTTTTTTTTCCCATCAAATCCGCCTTTTTATGTTATAAACTCATAGTTACAAGTTACGTTTTTGTGGTAGTGCACTTCATTGCACTTCACACTATGTCACCGGGTTGTGTGGAGTGTAAGAGTGACCGTGGTGCCAATAGGCCCGCAGCGCGTGCATAAGTCACGAAGGTCTGTTGCAAGCGTGCTTGAGTTTCAACAAAATGAACCCCAAAATCGGCGAGAATTTGTGACGCTGATAAATAATAAAGCAGCTTCTATTTCCAAAACGATGGAATTACCTGGTGACAAATAACCTCGTCTAGGAGAGTAAATTTGTGAATTCGCACATTTCTTGTCAAACTTTATAACACTTGAAAGAAAAAAGAAACCGAAGTAACAAAAACAAAAACCCGGTATCTTGCCATCATTTTGACACATGTATCATTTGTTTCGCGAGTAAACAAGCAAGGTAACTTCATCACGGCACCCGCTGAATTCGATGTCACTTTCGATTTTGTGATTTACTTATGCAGCCGAAGGACAATAAAAAAATTGAACGTAGGAAAAATCGCCTGTATGTTTTTCGCTGATCGTAGCTTTTTATATTCGCGGTTCAAAACTAGTGTTGTTTTCATGTCGCAAATTTTATTGCTGATGGCAAAATATTTTATTCTCGATTGACCGTCCTGAAAACTTCCTTCTGCTCTTCCTAAAATCGGTGTACAGGAGCCCATCAGTAGGAGCTTGCCTCCCCCATACAAGCCCTATGAGTCAACCTTTGCTCGTATATATCTATTTTTAGAACGCCACGAGTTGTTTGGCACTGCACGCGCTGTTTAAAATAGCCAATCAGAATAAATTCATTGTCTAACGAAAATAGCAAAAAAATGTACGCAAATTGTGCGAATTGATGTAAATTAATGTAAATTCCAGTCTCCTGCTGAAGGGTTGGTTCTAAAGATAGAAAGATACGGGCAAAGGTTGACTCAAGGATATAGTGCATATGGAGGCTCCTACTCATGGGCTCCTGCTGTGTATCAATATTTATTTACTTTTGCATCAATATTTGTTTCGCATAAAGAAGGCTAACAAAATCTGTACCTTGCTTAGTTCGCATTTTTGAGCGTTATAATAGAATTTTCAGTCTTATCTTTCTTTTGCTAAGTGGTATGTATTTTTGAGGTCACCCATCCAGATACTAACCCCACCGGACAGGCAAACTTTAGTGAACATGTAGCTGTCAGAATCTGTCAGAATCTCAGAGCGCACGCTTAAACTTGTGTAAGAAAGAAGTTGTAAGGGAACTTGAAAATGATGAACATGTCACCCTCGAAGCCAATGTTTCTCGATTCCCTTTTATTTTCTTCAATATATCTGGGTTTAGTATTTTGCTAGTAACCAACATGTCTTCTCAGGGGGCTATTTACCTAAGACATCTACCATGGCACTATAATGATACACGATAGCAAAACAATATCGTTTACTATTAGAGCTAAATATTACCCAAAGACAACTTGAATCTCCTGGAAGACAAAACGCAGCTCATTTGACAATAAGGAATAAAGCGCTGTGTTACTGCACTACCACACGTACGCAATGCGTGCCTATTTTTAGATACTTGCAGTTGTTTTGGCTGTTATTTCAGCCAATCAAGGTTTTTTACTTAACTTTCTTGATGTTCTTCGCGTGTTACCTATATACACTCCAGCATGTCACTTTTCGTACTCGTGTGTTGTGGTGTTCATATGCATTAGTGGATACAAGGTAGCCTGGCATTGTATAAACTCTTGCTCTTCGGCCATCGTAGGTTAAGAATAAAATACAAACAGAGGAGATAAACATTTTTTTTAATGCATTTTTCCAGCTCTTGGGTAATGTCTGAAGCTCTCTATGAATTCGAACGTTGGTAGTGAGAAGTTGTTACTATATTAGTAACAATCAACCACTGTCAATGCTTTCTGGTTATTTAAGATCTTTTTTCAATATAATACCCAGATATCTTTATTTTGTATATAAGAAAACTTTGAAAATGTAACGGTTACTTTTGAGAATGTTTGTAGACAAGCATAGGAAACGTCAAGTTAATATGAGAACGAGTTCATATAAAAATGCATTTTTAAAAAATGTTTATCTACGCTGTTTGTATTTTATTCTTAATTTAGCCTGGCATTACTATTTATCCTCGATGTGAACAGCCAATAAGAACGTGTAATTACAGTGGCGCTTCTACGATCGCGTAGAGGAGGGGTTTGGGTGGCTATAGCCTTCCATGCATGATAAATAGGGAAACGGAAACTTTGAGTGCTTGTTTGTCTCAGTATCCAATTTTTTTTATCCCTACCTCTTAAAATGGCCCTCCTGCGATCACTGTATTTGACATATATATCTAAGTTAGATTATGATCATGGGTAGTAGGTTGAAGTGAGCTTTTTTAAGCAGTGAATCAAAGAGACTTCAAATATTATTCGATGACCAACACGATATCGAACATTCACAGTCACTTCATGCACGCGTGATATCTACATTACCAGTTTCAGCCATAAACGATGTTTGTTTTGGAGAGAAGACAAAATAACTTAAACCTCTTAATTTACTACACCTTTCTCTTAAGTTTCTGCGCCTTTTTTGTGTGGGACTAATTTTAGAGTCTGCATGAAGTGTTTGACTGTTATTCAGTTTGTTTTGGAAAACTATTTAGATTGTGGAGCTGAAGCTTTTTATTCTCGGATAACATGTAGTGTTATTTCTATCAATTTGTAACCTTATTTTTTTCAATGGAGCTGTCGCTAAGTGAATGTCAGCAGCTATTCCTCCAGTGCAGTGTCTTTTTCGAGGATATCGGCCAAATCTTGGTTAAGACATTTGCACGTACTTTCAAAGTATTGGCGCGAAGCAAGGGAAATCCAAGCCTCTCAACGGAAACAAACTGTCATCAAATAAAGCAAAGAGCACGAAAGAATCCTATCTTACCTCCTTTTTAAGCAAGCCTAGCCATACTGAAAATACTTAAACATGCTTTCATGCAACAGTTGTTAGATTAGTTTTGCAGGTCGATCCGTTGATCTCATATCTTTTTGTAAATCAGTTTTGTCTAGAATGGGGGTTGGACACGCAATCCGGAAACTCTAGAAGCTCGATGCGTCTTAATGAACGATTTACTATTGCCGGGATAGACCGCCCTGTAGCAAACTACGATGCATCATGAGCGATGTTTCATCCAGTTTTCATTGTCGGCCAGGGATAGGTTATTCGCTAGTTCTGGAGTTCAGTTTTCATAGTCCAAATGATAATTCTTTTAAAGATTACGTAAAGATCCACGTGAGCCGGGTCACCCATATTGCTTAGTCATATCCTTAAATTTTCAAACCACTCGGAAGTGGGAAAGTGATGATTTGTGAAAGCTTGGATGCTCTGAGAGAGAAAATCGAGTCCCTAAAGTTTGAACAGCTACTTTACTAAGGCAATGAAAGAAGCCCTATTCAACTTTATCGTGTTCTTCCTTTTTTTATGTGGGGCGGGAGTCAAGACAGTGTATTGATTTTCAAAGCATTCTCATATTTGTTTAATTTAAGAACTCTGGGTCACCTTCCATTAATCTAAGCCGGCAAATCGATTTGGGAGAATTTATATCACCATTTCTTTTTCAATTTTTGCGATAGCGTGTCTAATTCCTTCTATTTTTGTAATCCACTTGAGTTTTTGAGTTTCATCTTATGCAACAGTGAACTTACTTTACGTATCCCGCTCTTATCTCGAAGATGTTGTAAAATTGCTGACATTGGAGGAGATACAAATTCAAATAGGCCCGCAGAAATTTGCTCCCTTTGACCGGGAGACCTTTACCCTCTAGAAATGAATACAAATACTACGAAGAAGTGAATCAAAACTCACAAATCGACCTTTCTTATAGTAAATTTGTTGGAGGCCTTTGGGGATCTTTGTGTCTTAGTTTGGAGTCAGAAAAAATGTAGACCTGCCAGAATGATTTCGTCATGTGTAACTAGATAGCTGTCAAAGTAGTAGCCGCCGAGTTGAAAAGTGAAAAGCATTGTGCATAAAGTGCTGCGTAATAGCGTTAATTTGAATGGTTACACATTACAACGCAAAAGGAAGAACCACACCCACAATCGTGGCAATAGGAATTTATACATGGATGATCATGCCTTGAGCTGAATGATAACACCATGCGGTTTAAGACAAGATTAAAAAAAGGAAAAATCATGGAAGTCTTAAATAAACAGAAACATAGCACTGGTAAGTCGCTTTCATTTAAATGGTCGTACTGAAGAATTTCAAGACTGAAAAAAGCAGATTCCCGCGTTAAAATCAACCGCGCCCTAACCTAAAAAGCAGCACCACTGGAGAGTACTGCATCGTGGCTGTCATTTGACCGGTCTAACTTTTGAGTTTCACCCATATAATCAAACTTCAATGAAAACGTTCTAAAGGGAAATTAATGGGTGGTGGTTTCATCCAAGCTTTACATGCACTCATTCTGAAATTTTCCAATTTCGAATTTTACGAGGTAAATTATACCAATTATGGCTTTGGAAACTATTGGACTACCATCCCGTCGACAGTTAGTTATCTAACTAGGGGAAAACTTGCCAAAAAACGATTCCAAACTCTCTTGTGTCAGTTTAATCTGTGGTTCAAACACTCGAATCGTCGATTGCGGTTTTCTTGTCTGCGTCCTGTGTAACTCATTCGCTCCTATCGGTTTCCTTTTCTTAGCCAAAATCGTGTGATGCTAACCACCTGGGAGATACAGAAATTTGTTTATTTTTTTAGCTCTTTATGTTGTTCCGGTATTTCCTAGTAATAAGCTTCTCTTTAATCTTTCCTACTTCGAAGTCGTTCAGTTCAATGTGATATTATCTCTAGCGGAGTAACGTAAGTGTGCGAAATTCTATCAGTTTTCCCGCTTTTCGGCCCAGCGTCATCACCGGTATGCCAAGGGTCACTACCTAATAAGCCACAGAATGCGCGTAGAAAGAAATGATCCTGTTTTGGTGCTCTTACATTTCATGTCGACGCTGGTTGGAACCTGACGGAGTAGACGTAATATTGTAACAACTGGCGCGCCATGAAAATCAATCCTTCCGTTTTAGTGGCTCGAAACTCGGTGTGGTAGAACACGAGTTTTCTTTCGTCTCGAGCGGTAGTTAGTACAACTCTAGCTCGGCTGTCAGTCTGTTTAAGTGAAGCAAGTCAAGGTCAAATACAGCACAAATCACTTTTATAATACCGACTGCGCCATACAGCGAAATTTCTGGATGAACAAAGAGAAAGATAATCTCCAAGCGTGATCTCAACCCCTACGGTTTGTCTAAGTGTTTGTTGTAACGCGATCGGCCATGAACGAACACGCATACCGGAATGTGCAAGCTATTTTGAAGACTCTTAAAGCATAGAGAATAGAAACACGTGTTAGTATCTAGTGGCCCTTGGTGGGGTTTTGAAAGTGAAGTTGTAATTTGCGAGATCTTGATGTTCTCTCGAATGTATTTTGATGAGACAACCACAACAAAGGTCATGATATTTTTTCCTTGCGTGTGGGTCTGGAAGCGTTTCAATTGCTAAACCGCATTGCTTTGTCTACTTATCTAGAAGTAGTAAAAATACCAAAGACTGAATAAAGGTCTCTTTCGCTAGCAAAAATATAGATTACAAGACATCTCACCTTGGATAAATCTTGCACTTTCCAAGAGCAAAGAAATTGTAGCTCTTAAATCACAAATAGTTTTTTAGCAGTCCGCGTTGAGTGCAGTGTTCGCTTACTTGGACCTGGTGCTTAACAAAAGACCAAAGAGGCCTCTAGTATTCGAACGGCCACAAATTGACGAGGACGGAGTTTCGCGTGTTCTTGCCGCAACGGCGTGCGAGGGATTTTGTGCTCTGCGGGTGTGTAAGGGGGATGGGCAAATGGAATCAAGAAACTGGTCTGACTTGATTGCCGCATTATCTCTGATTGCTCGCTTCTCATTGGCAGTATTCCAGGCCCCCTAACCTTGATGATTTTCAAGAGTCGACTTGGTGTTTACAAGAGCGAACAAAAACATTTAAGATTGTCATAACATAATGACGTAAAAGTCATGTGACGAGCAAATCTCGGTCTGCGAAAATCCGTTTCCGAAAGGTGAATAAGCTTAACATTGTAAATGGAAAGTTTCTTTCAATGATGTCCCAAGCAAACTTCCTCGGAGATGAACAGGACGCACTATTTTCTCAAGAGTTTACAACGTCATTTTTGTCATTTGATATACCGTGACATTCTGACGTGTACGGTACGCTTTGCATTCCTCCGTCGAAAAGACAAAAAAAAGAAATACAAAGGAAAGTCGCTTCCTTTCCAAAATTCCATAACGGTTTCAAACGTGGTCAAAACTATTACCCAAATTTTGATTTTCATCAGAAGTCAAATCTTTAAGATTGCCGAAAGGGTGCTTAGGATAAGTTTGCGTAATTTTTCAATTTCGTGTTAACTTTTCAGATATAAGAAAAGAATGCAAATGTCACTATTTTCTGTTTGGGTGTGGGAATTTGAGTGCGTCGTTCTTTACAATTTTTGTAGGATATGTGTTGTTAAAGTTCTCAACATACCATTTGCGAAAATCGTAACCTCGGTAGATGCGGAAAAGACTCGCACAACGCCCATCTGATCATCCCCAGTGAACAGCGTTTTACACATTTATTCTCAACGATTTTAATCACAGACGTGTACGCCTTAAACGAGACTCTGGCAATATATTTGTTTTTCTTAGTCGGCTATCCTGTAGCCTGGTTAAGATGAAGAGATACGCTATGACAGGATCTCATTTTAATACCGGTAGCATTGCGCTTTGTGTGAATTGCAGGGAGACCTAAAATAGAGTAAAACCGGTACTTTCTTCGGTCATCCTTTGTTATGGAAGACGCTAAACAAGCTGTCCTCTGAAATTCAAATTGATCAATTGTAAATGAGGCTTTCTGCGAAAGTTTGAGTCAAGCTTTTGCTCTCTCAACTCAGTTGCACCCGAACTGGTCTCTCAACGAAGACAATGGTAATGTGCTTTCAAGTTGAAAAGCCCTGTGGCATCTAGTTGTGCAATGGTGTACAACATTTTGACATTCATCAGGGACATTTAAAGAGTTTGAGTTAGATAACAGCATTGGTAGCATTGATAGCTGATTTCTACAAATGAAACCTAATACGTGTAGTTTGCCAAGTGGTGTACCGTATGGTTACTCGTCCTTGTTCACAACTGACTGGTGACTTAGGCATAACCACAAGCTTCGTGGTGTCGTTTGTTCTAAAAACAGAAGGTACTATTCTAGATCGAGGCGCTTCGTGGCTTGCGTGTGTTTCTTGCGCTTGCGCTTGAACTCGCGCCTCCTATCAAAACCAGTTCTTAATTTCGCATAAGTATTGGCAGAAATCAAAAATCACTATCTCAGCCAGTAGGCCGGACGTGGAACACCAAACACGGAAGCTCGAGAACCGCGTTTTTTGTCTTCAACGCAAAGCTACATAATATGTATTGGAACACTATGGGACTGACTGGCCTTCTGTTCCATTGGGAATTTCTCAGTACACATACGAAAGCTTATTGCTTCTTATTGGATACTCTATTTTAACCTAATCTGGGAGACCTTAATGGTGATTGCATGGCCTAAAGTTCCCCGATCCCTGTATCTAATTGTTAAGCCCTACGTAGTGTCAGATTACTGTTGCGATCTGTATTTTACTCTTTTAGGGTTACAAAATTAAGCGGTGTCATTCCTTAAAGATCAGGCGTAAGGATGGCGCAAATTACGAAAACTTACTAAGGGAACAAAATTGGCACATTTTGTTTCGTCTGTATGTCACTTTTCGAGACGAAATGTTTCATGAGGGGAAATGAGATCGATATTCCTAGACTCGAACGGAAATCCAGATTCCCAAATAAGCCATTTAAATGTTGACGACTCCCCCTAAAACGCCTCCTAATCCACCCCAAGCTGACAAATCAGACCGATTTTAGCAGCCTTAACTGTATCCATCAGCTTTAAATCAAAACTTTATTTTGGGATTTGTAAACACTGGAGAGAAAGGAATCTAAATCTCCAAGATTACCTGTGTTTTGTCGCTGTCAAACGATGGAATGGCGCTTAGACCTACATATATTAAAGCGTTATTCTGATCATGATGACGTATCCGCATCAGCGTTGAAGAGCTTCTGTTACTTCGTTTAGAGTTCGCCGTCTCGATTTTAAGACATAATATTGGCCTAGACAGAAGTTAGAATGCGTAATTTGCTGAATAACCAATGGTTGAAAAGATTCGAGATTTCGTAATCAAAATTTGCCTAAGAACTTGAATTCTTCTTCCTCCTTTCCTTGTATCGGCGGGCATCTGGCCAAACGCTTCGTAAAACTAGTTAATTAAGACTGAGCGTATTGTTGAGCGATTTCGCGAACAGTTTTCGGTTAACGCTGTTGTCGAGTGCTTAGCGAAAATAACCTGATGCGGCAAAAAGATAAAATTACCGGTTAAGGTAGGACAGTCGACTTAATCAAGGACAGAGTAGTTCGTTTTTCCCTTTAAAGAATTCTGGAAGGCATATAAGGTATAGTTTACTTACCTTTAAAATTTTATGGATTTCTTTCTTCCAAGCTTGTTGAAGGCACTCTCGAGGATTTTTTCGTGAGAGATTGTAAAGCTCCCTTTGGTCCTTTTTATCTCTAAAATCTTTCTCAAGTTGTTATATTGGGATGGAGCTTTTAAATGGGTCACTCTTGTTTTTAAAAAATGTGTTCCTCACCAAGAGAAATGGAACCAGAGACCAATGAACACGTTGTCGGATTTGGTGTTCCTGCTACGTGATGTGGGATGGTCGGAGGATGGGCCAAACTGTATTGTCACATAAGTGGTGAGCTGAAAATATGCCGACACCGAAGGTATGATGACCTTGTCAAACCTGACAGAGCAAGATTGAAATATTTTCGAATCTCAAATTTCACTTTTATGTAATGATCCTTTTTTATCACAAAAATTACCCATTCAGGAAGTAAAAGGTCTCGCAGAAGATACCCTAGTCTTCCTATCCTTCACCGGTGTTTTCTCTCGTTCTTAAGACTCTATCTGACAATTTTGCTGATGCGCTTTGGCCTTTCGAGCTCCGTGCCTTTCCCACGTCACGTTGATTCGATCGTCTGCGAGGCCTCTCGCGCTTGGTGTTTCTTGTGAGACGCATTTCAGTCGTTAAATACCTGTGAGGCTGTTACTTTCTCATAAGACAAACTACGTCAAAATGTGCTCTCCTCCTTGACGAACGTCTTTGGAAATAGGGCCCAACGATATTGGCTCGATATCCGTGGAACCAGTACCCTATCACCCCCTCTCCCCATCCCCAACTTCAACCCTATCCCCTCTCCAGTCCCCTTCCCCCTTCGTTTCGAACTCTCCCCTCTTTTTTACTTAATTTCTTTTCCACTTCCATTTCCGCAGTTCCATTCCCCAACCCTTCCATGTTGTGCTAAAGGTTTTTATTTTTCTGTCTCCATGCCCGTGGGCTCAAATTTTCAAATCAATTTCAAGTGTTCGTGTGACAGCACCACAGGACAACTGTCTTTCCTTCCTATGGTAATGCTGGAATGTACCCCTAACAGCTGAACGCAGGAATTGTGTTGGAACCATTGATCTTATGAAGTGCAGCCTCTGCAGACAGGAAAACAACGCTTTGGATAGTTTTATTTTGAATTGGTCCCACAGTCTTTAAGCTGTACGTCTCAAAGTTGCTATTTTGGTGGTCTTTGTTGTTCAAAAGCATTCTATAAACAGCTGTCGTTTATAAAAACAACTATTTTGTTGACCCACTAACAGTAAAGTGAGCCGAAAAGCACGTGATGGAATGACGGAAACACGCGCGCTCTCGTGTTATTGCAAACGTTAAAAAAAGCATGAAATGAAATGAAGGCTTTTTCAAAGTATAGTCGGAAACAGGAGTTGCAAGGATTGACTGAGAGCAGAAACTCGTAGCACAGAATATTCACCAAGTTTTAGCAATAGGCCATTTTACAGTTGTTTGCTCAGCGACCAAGCCTATGAATGGCTGCGAGGCTGCCGGTGACCTTGCATTGATACAGACCATTGTGTTGTTGTAACGCTAATTAGTCCATATTAACATTACAAAAGCGTGAAGGTTTGTATCGAAACAGGGTCACCGGCAGCCGCGCTTCCTTTGCTAGGCCTGGTAACTTAGCCACAACTGTAAAATGGTCTATTTTTGAAACAAATCTTTGTTTAAATCTTGTCCCAATTCCTCTCGGTACACGAAATCATGGCATTTAACGCACTGAAGCATGCACGTGTCGGTCATGAGAATGAGATATCTCAAAGTATTCTAAAAAATATTACACTCGTAATGCGGAGCCTCTCATCCAGACTGGTCTATTTTAAGATAAGTCTATTCCTTGCAAAGAGTAAGCCTAGGCAGCGCATATTTTAATAATGTCTTTTTGTTGGTGTTGTTTTAGAATGCATTTGACCCAGTTGAATAAACAACAGAAACAATGGACTACGAAGACAGTTAAACTGCTCCTCCTCCAGAAGCAATGAAATTCGACGTTGTAAATTGTTGCGTAATGCCGTTTTACCAATCCATTCCAGCTGTCTTCGTAACTGGAATCATCCATCACGATTGCTGGTTGGTCTTGTATCTAACTAAACGTGCTTGAGAGAACAATCGAGTACCGTGGACTGGGTATGAAAACAAGAGGAAATAGAACCCTTCATTGAAGAGGGAACGGTTATTCCAAAAGCTGTAGACTGAACTACCAAAATCCTGAATTCAAAGTGGAAAACTATGCAAGTCATGACCTTACAAAAATAAATTTTACTCGTTAACCTCTTACATAGCCAGTTGAAAGATAGTAGTTCTACAGTCTTGGACATTTCAAATGGAAAATAAACCCTACCCTTCCCCCCAATTTCAATGATGAAAAAATGGCGGGCTTCAACTTGTGCGCGGATTGGATTCATCATTTATCTTGGGGGGAGGGGGTACTTATTTCTCATTTATTTTTGTCCAAGATTGCAGTAGCCATGCGACCCTAATCGGATGCCTTTGTACGAACCTTAAGTCGCCGAAACATTTGGTTTTAAAACAACTCCGACCTAAAAAAAATAACGTTAAATGAATACGCTGTCATCGAACGCTTGGGGTCAGGGATGTCCCAGGTCAAGGTATTAAATCAACAAGTCAAGTCTTTTTTCTTCATTCTCTGTTGGTTTCTTTTGACTCATTCGATTGTTTGCGTCAAGTATTTGCCAACCTTGAATTTCGTTTTGACGATTTTAGTTCATAGAGTGGAGAAACATTTTTTGACTGTTGCTGAGAGTTTTCCACCTCGGGGGAGGAGAAAATTTTAAGGGCACAAGTTCTATTACGGGAGTTGTCTATTAGGCTGAGAAGACCATCAAAAAAACAGTCAGTTGTTGACATACTGCGACGTATTTTCGCTGTTTCTGGAAAGCACTGAAGCACTGACAGACAACTGAAAGGGCCCCATAAAATGATAACCATCACACCTGACAATGAAGTTGAGCTTTCATGCATTTTGCTTGTTTGTTTTCGTGTTTGGACATCATTGGTAGTGGTTCACTTTTATGGAAGAAATTAGCGTATTTAAACTATTCGTAATGTTGCAGTCTTCACATGATTCGAAATCTGGCAATATCAACCCATATCGCAAATGTTTGTTGTCGCACTTTCTTCCCCCCCCCCCCCCCATACCCTAAAAGAACACTCATCCCGCTCCCCCCTTGACAATTCCTAGATAATAAAATGAAAAATACATTACAAGTTGGCATTGTAACACTCCGTTTGTATATGAACCCTTGATTTTTCTCTCTTGAGCTCGCAACTCACACTAAAGTAACTTAAAGTTTGCACAGCATAAGAGTAGACCGAGCAGTTTTAGGAAAAACAGTTGAGGCTTGTTTCACGTAAGCATATTACATATCGTTTAGGCCCAGTTGTTCATCAAAGGCCGATTAAGCTAATGTTGGATTCACTGGAATCTCAAATTGCAGTTTATTTACTGATCACTAAGTTTCCACCACAGCTTCGGTCAGTTTTGGACAAGTTTGTTTTCCTTCAGCATAATAACATTGTTAAGACAATTTGACGGGCCAAATTTATGCCTGGGTGGGTGTGAACAATTGGGGTCTCATCATTGGTATTTTCTTAGCCCAAATGACACCAACTAACCAATAAGTTTTTGCTTCCGTTTATGTGGAAATAAACCTTCAGTGGTATTGAAAGGCATGTTTATCCCAAAAATGGCAGTTCTTTCGTTGCCCTGAAAGCACCATTGTTTTCCTCGTTTATTTATTTGTTTATTTATTTATTTAAGGATTGTACAAAGCAGTACCGATGCAAAAACAATAGAACATAAGTCCCCTACTAGTTTTAAGCATCAACCCAACCCTCTCCTAAAGTATTAACTTAATAATATAAATAGATTGCATAATATAAATAGACTGCTTAACAAGTGCACGCAACAAGGGTATTTACCCGGCGACATTTAGGACAAATTATTTTAAAGGTACGAAAGTTGTCGCCATGAAAGTTGTCGTTATGCCATTATTTTCTATTTTGGTGTTTGGAGCCAAAACCAGGGGCCCACAACTCCAATACTACTACAATACTGGCCCGGGTTGCTCGAAGCATGGTTAGCGTTACCCAGCGTTAAATACCATGGAAACCTATTGGTTTTGATACCTCTTAACCAACGATTAGTGCCAACCGGGCTTCGAGCAACCGGCCTCTGGTCAAAAGTCTTAAGACACGAGCTAAAATGGTTTAATTAAAATAGACTTGTGTTAAGACCCCCCCGCCCCCTCCCCCTTTCAATGTCAGGGAGCTTTTGCGGCGACAGCAACGAGAACACCACACATTTGCATATTTAGTGAGAAAAAACCATAGCTTTGCACGCTCTGCACGTGCGTCTTTCATTTTTATCCATTTCTTTGCTGTCGTCAGCAAACCAACAACGTGAAATAGTGAAATATGAGGTTTTATGGAGGACGTCAACACTTGGAGATAACGTTTTCATTCCTGAGAGATTATTATACCTTTGTCATATTAAAAAGCATGTAATGGTCTGTAATAGTCGTGAAGCGAGTACAACAATGAGAATTGTGTTTTGAGATGACGTTCTCGTTGCCGTTCCCGTCGTCGATGCTAAAGTTCCCTGTTGACGCAATCCGGGAAAACATTCACAAAAGCAGCACTTTGTTTTAACTTTGCTTTGTGGAAAGGGGGTAAGGGGGAAAGCAAAGTCGTTATTCTCATAAGCATTTAGAAAAAGTAAAGCACATATATCTTACGAACGCTTTTTTGGTGCATAAGAACAAAGGTGTCCAACACATTTTGACCAGGATTGTAGGTCTATGTAACCGGGCATTTTCACAGATCACACCATTTATAGACAAGTTCTTGAATAATCTTTGTCTTGCACGAGTGGCCGTTCTCAAGACTAAGATAAATATTTCTCATACAAAACTGCATGATTAGCTGGAAACGTCTGGTTTCGCGGGAAAATCGATCCAAAAATGACTTGGTCTGTAAAAAACGCCGCTCCACAAATACAATGCCATGGGCTCCTGCTTCTTCTACCCCAGTGCTGGCGGTTTGGACCATAACCTGGACACTCCAAACTCAAGGCTGCTAATATTCGTCATCACAGTGGCCAAAATGTTGATGACGAATATCGTTGTCGACAAGAGTACAGGCAACGCTGAACCACTTTCGATTTGTTTTTTACCACAATATTCAACGCCAAAAAAAGTTTTTATTGTCAGAGCGTGACCAAAATCATGACACGAAGAAAGAGCAAGTGTTGGCTATAACTTTCTCGCAGTATGATTGGTTTATTTCCCAAATTGGGCGTTCCTGATTCGCTATTACATTGCGTGACAAATTGAAACGAGCATGACGCGCACAGCGTTGTCTAGACTCTTATCGACAACGGAAAATCAGCCAATCAGATTGCGAGGTTACAAGCAGCATTGGTAAAAAAAATTGCATTTCTCTGTATACACTGAAGAGAGAGGGAATTAACTTGAGAGTCTCGCTCCAATTAATTATTTTCTGTCCAACTCACTTACATGTCACGTTGAATGTACATCATTCAGTCTGCTTAACCGAGCGCAGGATTCACCATTTAAAATTTACTTGACTGAATAATTGTTTTTGAAACTTTGGAGAAGTATAGGGTTAAAAGTATTTGAAGTCATTTTGTTCCTCGTTCGACATCAACAACTCGAACTTACGGGAATTCCTTGTAAAGAGTTCCGCACCCCCTGGCCTGGGAAAGCAAATACGTAAATAAGCGGCGGAAGTCATGTTAATGTGAAGCATATGCTAACTGCGGATTTTTCCTGTTCTTACACATTTTTCAGCTTTGCGTCACAGAGAAAGGGTGGAATGTTTTCTCAAGCTGACCGCGAATGCTATGTTTTTCACTTGAAATCCAATGGACAGGAAACACATTACACTTGCGCACAGTTCGTGATATTAACTGACAACAAGCATACCAATTCTAATAATGATGATATCTGTAACAAAATCAGCAATAGTTACAATAAAAGCACTGCAGTACAAAAGAACAAGACTACCTAATGACAAATAAACGTTGATCTACCGTCCTTGTCTCAATACGTAAACCAAGAGGGTATGCGGTTTGAGATCAGAAGGAACACTCGAAGCAAGGATGGAAATCAAGAAAAGCTGTATTTCTCAGGAAGTTTGTTGGAAAACAACCCTGTCGTTTGTCCTTGGAAAGGCTGCCATTGTCTACTTTCCAGACAGCTCGTTTTGACGTTGTGTTGCATTTTTACTAAAATAAATTCATGCGTAGAATTCAGTGGGGTGACGAAATTTTAACTTGCCAACCATGTGTGATATCGTGATAAATGCCCGTCCAAACTTGAGTTCGCCTTGGCCTTTGTTGTGTAAAAGGTGAATAGAGGTATGCAATGGATAAATCACTATCATGGGGATATGTTCTATCAAAACAATTGAGTTACTCCATACTTCTTAGTGGATACTGCATTTCATCCTGTACGTTATTGATGAAATCAGACTGCTTGGCATTGAGAGCAGATCTCTACATTTCGGTGATCTGCTTAGTTTCACACCCTGCAGACCTGAAAAATGGCGAAGGGTAAAAACCCTCGAGGTCATGGCTCAACTTTCTCTTGTCATTGTCTGTAACGCCTACACCTGCATGCGTGCGGGAAACGACATTTTGCATGTGATTACATGCACAGCATGTTCGAACTAATTCAGCTGCGAAAACAGCTTGAATTGCGTGCGTAAATACACGCTCCTAAAAATCTGTTTTACCCTCGTGTTATTGAATAATTAAACGCCTACGCGTGCGCGCTGGACACGACTTCTCACTCTTGCGTGCAATCTCGACCCCAGAGCTCTTCTCTTGACTGACGATCCGAGGCTCTGGTGGCGAGGATATCTTGAGTGCTGATTGAACCGATTTAGTTGCCGGAGAACCGCATGAAAAGACGTGTTTAGTGGCACGTCCGTCAGTTTGCAATGTCTATCGCAAACTGTGAACAGGCCAAAACTGAGCCAAAGAACAATGAGGAATGAAGCCTTGACTTTGTGTGCCTATATTCGTAAATCATTTTGGGGTTTTTGATTTG
>NC_090881.1:24317403-24322403 GCF_036669935.1 Montipora foliosa
GTTCGATCGATGGCAAGAAACAGGTTCCCAGTCGCTAGAAGCACGCTCTATGCAAGTATTCACGGTTCAATAAAACTAAAAAACAGGGTATTAGAGTGTTTTTCCAACGAAACAAAGAAAACGTTTGCATGATAATAGAGCTCAATTCCCGGAGGATTAGTTGGGGACACCAACATGGCCGCCGATTCATTGTTTAGGAACACCAACATGGCCGCCGTGACGTCAAGTGAAAACACTCTAAAATCCAAGAATTTAATATCCGTTCACTATTTGATAAGTGAACTAGATGCTTCTGTGAAGCATACACTGGCTTGCCTGTGGTAAGTGCTACAGAAAATCAGAAGGCACTGAATTGTGTGGTATTGAAATACAGCATTCCAGTCTCTGAAGAATAACAAATAAAAGAGAAGCGAGAAACATTGGCTTCTGGGCTGACATGTTGATAATGTTCAAGTTCCCTCACAACTTCTTTTCACCACAAGTGTGCCCTATGAGCATCCGAAAATTTTGTAATACTAAACTTTACTGAAGTCAAGCCCTGTTTCGCGGGGTTAGTGTTGGGATGGGAGATCAAAACAATAAACCCCTCATGGAAAACAGAAACATCTGACCGAAAATACTATTAACGCTAACAAATACGAACTCAGCAAGGTACAGATTCTGTTAGCTTGCTTTATGCAAAACAAATATTGATGAAAAAGCAAATAAATATTGATACACAGTCAAATTTCAGAAAGAGCAGAAGGAAGTTTCTCGGACGGTCGATCGAGAATAAAAAAACAACATTAATTTTGAACCGTGAATATAGAATATAAAAAGTTACGATCAGCGACAAACATTTTGGGAGATTTTTGCTACGTTCAAGTAAATTGCAAAATCGAAAGTGACATGGCCGGAATTCCGCGGGCGTCGTGATTAACTTACCGCGGCATGTTTACTCGCCAAACAGTGAAGCATCTGTGTCAAATGATGGCAAGATACCGGGTTTTTGTAAGTTTCTTTTTCTGTCAAGTGTTATAAAGTTCGACAATGAAATGAGCGAAGTCAAAACAAAGATCACAATCGCCCAACTCTTGTTTATGCAAAGTCAAAATTTACTCTCCAAGACGCGTACGACGTTATTTACCACCAGGTAATTCCATCATTTTGGAAATAGCAGCTGCTTTATTATTCATCTGCGTCACAAGTTTTCACTGATTTTGGGCCTCATTTTCTTGAAACTCAAGCACGCTTCCAACAGGCCTGTGAACCCTTCCTGCTTACAGAGCAATACTAAAAAACTTCTCCCATATCACATTTGAACCTTAAGCTCGAAAATTCAATACACAACATGATATTATAATTCACAAAGGCAGAAAATACCACAGAATCCTTTTCCAGCGAAAATTTTATTGAAACAAACAACACATTTGCTCTTAGAGGCGAAAACCTCTTCCTATTTGATTGCGTGCGTGAAGACAAGAAACTCAATTGTGTCAAATTACCATGTACTTCAGGTAAATACTGCTCACTTTGATTTCGTCTCGACGGGCGATAGATTGTTGTCGAAGTCCAGTACTCGTCGCTTTTGAGATTCATGCCTAGTTTATCCAACTGACTTTCCATTATTGAGCTCCATAAGGGTATATTTTGTTTAAGGATCCACTAAAACGCCATTCGCGTTGCATGACTTTCGACGCCATTGCAGGCTAAGTTGATGATTCTACTGTGTCCACCAGAGAAATCTACGCAGTTCCACTACCCTCTCGATCCTAAGAAAATACGCGCAAAAGGCTCTATACACAAAGGCAACACTTACCAGGGGAGTGACAGGCAAGACTTTTACCGACACGAAAAAAAAAAAAAAAAAGAAAACAAACAAACTAAACGTAGACCTCGACTGGGTTTGCCCATAGGCAACCCAGTAATAAACTGGTTCGATTGGAGAACTTTCATGAAGATTGCGAGAGTATTGTGCTTGATCAGAAATTCAGTGTAACTTCAGTGTCTACTCCTGATCTCGCAATTGATTCCAAGTTGGACTGGATCTAGCCAATGAATTCGCATAATAGAAAAACACGGCAATTTGTGACTACGATGAATTCGTCCGCCGAGAATGAAGCATTTAAACAGAACACAAACAAAGGGAGATACTTATCCCAACCCACACTGGACATTGTGACGCGTTGATTTCTTTAGCTGGTGACGTACTATTAACAGTCAAAACTCAACGGTCGTTTTCCTTTATTTATTTTCAAAACAAAGAATTGAATTTAAGCGTTTACTGATCAGGAAAGGAAAAAATAATAGAAAACGAAAAAGCAACAAATGTTCTCGTACTCAGTGTCAAGATACCTTTGTGTTTTGTTTCGTGAAGCTGAATATTGCTTTTTTTATCATGAACAATTTGTCTCAATCGTATTTTTTTCTGCTTTTATCACTTTTTCTTTAGTTTTAATTCACATACGCTAAAACAAACTGATTGATTTGTGTCTCCAGAAGGAAATGTGGCAGGCAACCTCGTTCCCAGGGGCTCTCTTCTAACCGGCGAGAAAAGAGACCCTGGGGTTGGCGGACCATTAAATTGGAAAATTCCAGTTAAAATCAACATGTGTCTTTTGAAATCAAGGCTTAAAACTTTGGCCGCTTAGTGTTTGGTTAACATAGTTTTGAAATCCACAGAAAACTAATAATAGATTGTTTTGTCACGGGTACACTTTAACAATGTTCATCATAGAACAATAGGCAGCTTAAGCACAAAACAATAGGTTTAATTAGAAAAAAAAAACAATAGTTTTGCATGCCCCGCACGTGCGTTTCGCATTTTGATACATTTCTTTGCAGCTCTCGTCCTGACAACGACGTGAAATAATTGTATTTGGAGGAAGCAAGCATCTGACAAGCGTCTAACTACAACAAATGTTTCAAAGAGGAATTATATCGAAAAATTACTGCTAATGTCCTTGTATAAATAAAAATCTGTTTCGAAATTAGCTTTTTCATTTAAATGACTTCGTTGTGAAAAACTCAACCTGTCAATCAAATACCGTGTGACGTCAACGCCGTTTGAAAATCGTGCGGATATATATAATTTTCGAAACTAAATACATCTCAAAAGTTATAGCTGCAGCAATTCAAGGTTATCTATAACACATACGAACATTTTTCGGTAAAGAAGTTCAAAGAAAGTGTTTTACAAGCTTTTCATAATCATGTAATGATAATAATGATAATAATGTAGCGTTTTCTCGGTTTTCTGTCGTAGTTTGAACCATGAATAAGATTGAAGGTGAACGAACAGCTTTATGTATTTTACAGGTTGAGGCGCCGGAGAACAGACCCTTGGTTGACGCTGCTCCTGGTGTATTTGGAGGATAAAACCGTTTCGTTGGTTGTACTGGCAGATGCTGTAGATATTTCGAGCTTGTTGCTCGCAGTGGTTGGTGGTGTTTTCCATGTGCTTTGAGCGGCTCAATACAAGTGACATTTATGGTGAGATGCACATGCATATTTGTACGAATCCAGACTCCTGAGATTCTTATGGCCGCTGAGTTGCACCACACCACGTGATGCACGGTGTCCCTCAAGGCTCAGTACTCGGGCCGCTTTCATACCCTCTGTATACTGCCCCATTAGGAGGCATTGTCCGGAAACATGGAATGATGTTCCATTTCTATGCCCACGATTCTCACATTTATTTTTCATTTGATTCCAATACTCGAACTGGTTACTGCTTCAAGGTTAGAAGCATGTGTTTAAGATGTCAGTGATTGGATGTCTGCTAACAAGTTAAAGCTGAACTCTGACAAGACTGAACTACTAATCATAGCATCACAATTCGGCCCAAAGCCCCAACTATCGTCGCTAAATGTTTGTGGTGATCAGATCAGCCCCTCTGTTTCGGTTAGAAATGTCGGTGTGGTTTTCGATTCTCATATGAAATTTGAGCCTCAAGTGTCTAGCATATGTAAAGTATCCTTTTTTCATATCCGCAATATATCTCGTATACGAAAGTGTCTGAGTGAGGAGAATACTAAAATTTTGGTCCACGCGTTTGTCACCTGTAGGTTGGATAATGGAAATGCACTGCTGTACGGACTTCCTAAATGTCTCATTGCAAAACTCCAATCTGTTCTGAACTGTGCTGCCCGCTTGACTCTATGCAAATAGAAATATGACCATGCAACTCCTTTGTTGATCCATCTTTATTGGCTACCTGTTAGTCAGCGCATTATTTTTAAGATACTATTATTGACATTTAAGGCGCTTAATGGGCTTGCGCCAATGTATATAACTGAACTGCTGGATAGATATGTACCGCCGCGTCCACTACGATCTTCATCTAGGGGTCTACTGAAGGTTCCTCGGTCCAATACTAAGTATGGCGACAGATCATTTTCCGTCTGTGTACCAACACTTTGGAATAGCCTACCTGATCATTTGAGACTTGCAACTGACCTCTGTTCTTTTAAGCGAGATCTTAAGACTTACTTGTTTCGCGAGTCTTTTTATTAGGGTAAGGTTAGCATTCTTTTTATGATAATATTTTAGTTGCTTTCTATTTTATTGGATCTTGTAAACTTGATGTGCAGCGCCTTAGAACTTTAGGATCGTGTGCGCTATATTAAGTCTTTTATTATTAATTATTATTATTATTATTATTATTATTATTATTATTATTATTATTATTAGGAACTTCTCTGAAACAATGCCTATGGAGGTCTTTCTGACTGCGTGACTTGTCACTTTCCAATCCCATTCTTTTCGCCTCCATTCAGGAACTTTCCAATAGAATTCTTGCCAGGTGGACCATTCATGTACCTTACTGTATTCGTTCGAGCGGCGCATAATAACTGCTTTTTCTTGTTAGGAAAGGGCCTATCGGGACAAGGAAAACCGATGGAGTTTCAGCATATTGAGGGTTGAAGTATGGTGATGAAACGAAGTCTGCACCTTGGGCTGTTGCTGGTCGCCATTGTTTTCTTTGTCTCCATAAAGAAACGGGACATATGACAACTGAG
>NC_090881.1:24327403-24339903 GCF_036669935.1 Montipora foliosa
CAGGGTGCCCATATGGACGGACCTAAATGACGTACCCACCCAGGGTGCCCATATGGACGGACCTAAATGACGTACCCACCCAGGGTGCCCATATGGACGGACCTAAATGACGTACCCACCCAGGGTGCCCATATGGACGGACCTAAATGACGTACCCACCCAGGGTGCCCATATGGACGGACCTAAATGACGTACCCACCCAGGGTGCCCATATGGACGGACCTAAATGACGTACCCACCCAGGGTGCCCATATGGACGGACCTAAATGACGTACCCACCCAGGGTGCCCATATGGACGGACCTAAATGACGTACCCACCCAGGGTGCCCATATGGACGGACCTAAATGACGTACCCACCCAGGGTGCCCATATGGACGGACCTAAATGACGTACCCACCCAGGGTGCCCATATGGACGGACCTAAATGACGTACCCACCCAGGGTGCCCATATGGACGGACCTAAATGACGTACCCACCCAGGGTGCCCATATGGACGGACCTAAATGACGTACCCACCCAGGGTGCCCATATGGACGGACCTAAATGACGTACCCACCCAGGGTGCCCATATGGACGGACCTAAATGACGTACCCACCCAGGGTGCCCATATGGACGGACCTAAATGACGTACCCACCCAGGGTGCCCATATGGACGGACCTAAATGACGTACCCACCCAGGGTGCCCATATGGACGGACCTAAATGACGTACCCACCCAGGGTGCCCATATGGACGGACCTAAATGACGTACCCACCCAGGGTGCCCATATGGACGGACCTAAATGACGTACCCACCCAGGGTGCCCATATGGACGGACCTAAATGACGTACCCACCCAGGGTGCCCATATGGACGGACCTAAATGACGTACCCACCCAGGGTGCCCATATGGACGGACCTAAATGACGTACCCACCCAGGGTGCCCATATGGACGGACCTAAATGACGTACCCACCCAGGGTGCCCATATGGACGGACCTAAATGACGTACCCACCCAGGGTGCCCATATGGACGGACCTAAATGACGTACCCACCCAGGGTGCCCATATGGACGGACCTAAATGACGTACCCACCCAGGGTGCCCATATGGACGGACCTAAATGACGTACCCACCCAGGGTGCCCATATGGACGGACCTAAATGACGTACCCACCCAGGGTGCCCATATGGACGGACCTAAATGACGTACCCACCCAGGGTGCCCATATGGACGGACCTAAATGACGTACCCACCCAGGGTGCCCATATGGACGGACCTAAATGACGTACCCACCCAGGGTGCCCATATGGACGGACCTAAATGACGTACCCACCCAGGGTGCCCATATGGACGGACCTAAATGACGTACCCACCCAGGGTGCCCATATGGACGGACCTAAATGACGTACCCACCCAGGGTGCCCATATGGACGGACCTAAATGACGTACCCACCCAGGGTGCCCATATGGACGGACTTAAATGACGTACCCACCCAGGGTGCCCATATGGACGGACCTAAATGACGTACCCACCCAGGGTGCCCATATGGACGGACTTAAATGACGTACCCACCCAGGGTGCCCATATGGACGGACTTAAATGACGTACCCACCCAGGGTGCCCATATGGACGGACTTAAATGACGTACCCACCCAGGGTGCCCATATGGACGGACTTAAATGACGTACCCACCCAGGGTGCCCATATGGACGGACTTAAATGACGTACCCACCCAGGGTGCCCATATGGACGGACTTAAATGACGTACCCACCCAGGGTGCCCATATGGATGGACTTAAATGACGTACCCACCCAGGGTGCCCATATGGATGGACTTAAATGACGTACCCACCCAGGGTGCCCATATGGATGGACTTAAATGACGTACCCACCCAGGGTGCCCATATGGATGGACTTAAATGACGTACCCACCCAGGGTGCCCATATGGATGGACTTAAATGACGTACCCACCCAGGGTGCCCATATGGATGGACTTAAATGACGTACCCACCCAGGGTGCCCATATGGATGGAAGATGTGTGTAAAGTTTTAATTGATAAATTTGAAGAAAAATGTCCGAGTTGTTCTTGTTAAACGTGGGAAATGCTTCGAGAACTTTAATGGTTTTTAAGAGTTAAATTGACGACACTGTCTATTCTAACGGTCATGATCATATTGCATCCTATGCATTCATATATCACTGTATCGCTTGTTACTGGGTTGCCAGGCAATCTCAGTCGGAAAGTGGGGGGGATTTGTTTGTTTCCCTTTTTTTTCTTTTTATTTTTTTCCGTGTCGGTAAAAGTCTTGCCTGTTACTCCCCTGGTAAGTGGTGTCTTTGTGTATAGAGCCTTCTGCGCGTATTTTCATAGATTTCTCTGGTGGACACGGGAGAATCATTAACTTAGCCTGCAAAGGAGTCGAAAGTCATGTAACGCGAATGGCGTTTTAGTGGATCCTTAAAAATATACCCTTATGGAGCTCAATAATGGAAAGTCAGTTAGATAAACTAGGCAGGCGGTGAAAAACCAACACCTGGAATCTCAAAAGCGACGAGTAATGGACTTCGACAACAATCTATCGCCCGGCGAGCCGAAATCAAAGTGAACTGTATTTCTAAAATAATATTTTACCAAATGTGCTGTTTGTAGAACACTGAAACCAAATGGAAAATTCTCTGGTAACTTATGAATACCTTACGTGGATCTGTGATCAACTCTGCACAGTCTTCAGGTAAAAAAAATAATTGCAAATGCGACAGCCAAGAATTATTTGTGCATTTTGTGCTTCATTATGCAAGGAAAAGGTTCTTCATGGAAACGGTTTGATCATGAAATTTAGTTTGTTGCAATATTGCGCATATTTGACACGATTGAGTTTCTTCTCTTCACGCACGTAATGAAATAGGGGTTAATTTTTGCCTCTAATAGCAAATATGTTGTTTGTTTCAAACAATTTTTCGCTAGAAAAGGTGGCCTTCATGAATTCATCATGTTTTATGATATGCGAGCTTGACTGGATAGTTTTTATGGCAATAGTAAAGCATTTTCTTGTCAAAATGAGGTTAGCGTCTTTCTGGTCTGTTAACTGAATTAAATCGTGAGTTTGTATTTGCCGTCTGCCGCGTAACCTTGATTTCCACTCTCAAAATTACCTCCAGAACCTACTTTTTGCGTAGAATAAGCTTTTAGAATGATGTTCTTGTTTTGAATAAAGCAAGCTGACAAAATCTGTACCTTGCTGAGTTCGCATTTGTTAGCGTTAATAGTATTTTCGGTCCGATGCTTCTGTTTTATGGGGGGTATATTGTTTTGGTCTCCCGTCCAGATACTAACCCCGCCGGACAGAAAAAACTTCAGTGAACTTTGGTATTACAAAGCTGTCAGATGCTCAGAGGGCACGCTTAAACTTGTGGCGAAAAGAAGTTGTGAGGGAACTTGAAAATTATCAACATGTCAACCCAGAAGCCAATGTTTCTCGCTTCTCTTTTATTTGCTATTCTTCAGAGACTGGAATGTTGTAGTTCAATATCACACAATTCAGTGCCTTCTGATTTTCTGTAACACATACCACAGGAAACCCAGTGTATGCTTCACGGAAGCATCTCGTTTTAGTGAAGTGCTAAAAAAAAACTTTTGGGGGATTAGAATGATAGGGCAACAATAGCTCCCGCAGGTCACAATTATTCAAAGTGGCGACGAATCACGGAGATTGGAACTTCGAAAATTCGTTAACATTTTATAACAATAGGCAGATATTCCGCTTTTCTCTTTGTTTAGGTCTCTAAGATCTACGACAGCGTCAGCTTCTGTACACTTCTTTCTCTCTGCAAATCCACAACCTGAAATGGCCAAAGCTCAACTCCTACCTGATGTAAGGACACTTTGGTTTATTGCAGTTACACATTTCTATCTCTTTCTTACTATTACCGAACACGTAAACGGTGCCAGTGACCTTATCCTAGTATCCACGCCCAGAAGGAGAGGCAAAAAGACACGAAACATTAACCGAGTTGACGACATCTAAGCATGACCAAAAACGCCGGGTAGGCCTTACCTAGTTTTTGTGGACAGCCAAGAAGCAAATGTCAGTTAATTCAACCCAATGCAAGGTTTAGTCGAAGCGAAACACATCTAAATGGCACCTGAGCCTACACCAGTTTGTAGTATTCATGCCCGGCCAGAAAGGCCCCGGTGAACAAACGATTCAAACTGATGATAAAGGCGAAGTTCAGTGATGTGGTAACCCAAAGCCAAACATTGACAAACGATTGGCATCCGAACCCAGTCCAGTATTCGTGCCTTTGCCCGAGAGGCCCAAATGTAAGCAAATAATTTCAACGGAACCCGAGGTTCGGGTACAGCCAAACACACTTAAAGATGAGTGGCACCTGAACTCAGTCCCCGCCCGAGAGACCCAAATGCAACGAAAAGTAACCGAATCCGAAGCTTGCTGCTATGATCAAAAAATTATTTCCTTCTTTTCTTCAGTTTTTGTGTGTTTGCTTAACGCCTGACTGGCAAAATTCTGACCAATGATTTTTATCCAAAGGCTGTTTATTTTCAATGTAAGAATTGGATTTCACGCTCCGCCATTACTGGCCGGTTGGACGTCAGAGGGTTGGATCAAGGGAAATGTGATGTCATTTACTCACTAGCTTAAAAATTCTAGCGTATAAATGCAGCTTATTATACTATGAAAACACGAGTTTCAAAGTCTGAAAGCCCGAAACTCCCGTACTGCATATTATGCAGCCGCGTACCCATGCATTGCATTCTTAAACTAGTGGGTCTTTTTACGTCATTTTCTCCTCGATCTAGCTCTTTCAAGATTCTAAAGCTAGTAAAATGGCGGACCATTAAATAATAAAATTCCCGTTGAAATAATTTGCACTTTTTATATGGTCCCGAGGGAAACAGTTATTTGTTTTCCCGAGAAAACTACGTTTCCAAATTGAGGGGGGTGTTTACATGATACCGGTACGAGTTTCATTCTGGTACGAGTTGTCAATTTCATACCGCGTTTACATGACGACACAAATATTGACACAGGGATGACGCATGAACCAAAACAATAATGGAGTCCAATATTTAGAAATACAACGCATGCGTCAATAGTCCCAGTCCACCACGACTTGACGACTCGTACCGGAATGGGAGTCAATGTAGCGTTTACATGATACCGGTATAACTTTTCATACCGTTATGAGAATTTCGATCCGGTACAACTACCGGGATGAACTCATACCGGTATGAGTTGTACTGGTATGAGATTTTTCACCGGTATCACGTAAACAAATTCAGAGCGATAAGTAAGAACCGGGATGAACTCGTACCAGAATGAAACTCGTACCGGTATCATGTAAACACCCCCTAGAACTAATCAGTTTCCCCGAGGGACCAGACACAAGTGCTTTGTTATCTATTTAGATTTTCCCTTCAACAATCGCAGCAAAACATCTCGCACAGGCAACAACTGCGGAATCGTATCCAGGTAGGATTAAAATTAAACACTTTAAGGGATAGTTTTCACGGTTTTGCGAATGGGAATGATTTCCGTACAGGTCCCTACTTCATTATGCATGCAGAATAAATTAATTATTCATTCGCGCTATTGTTTTGTAGAACAATAGTATACCCAAGAGAACCGAATATATACATGGGTAATTTCTACTTACGGGATGAATAGAAACGGATCTCATTTTGTCTCTCCCTCCCTCTCTCTCTTCTTTCCCTTCATCGCCCACACCGTTACTCCTTTTCGTTCCAGCTTTCTTCTTTCTATCCCTTCGTCTTGTTCTTATTTCCAGATCCCGCTCGGCTTTTTCTGCCATTTAATCCCATGATATGTCACTCGCAGCTTGCCTTGAACTCCGACCCACTGTAAACCTCTGGATTACTTGTCCCTGTTCTTTACCACTGAGCTAACGTGTCAAGTTGCTAATTCACACCTTGAAAATGATATTTATTTTGAATTCTGGCTGACTATTTACATAACAATGATACGTAATTATATACACGTGCCGCGCCGAGCACCTACAATCGAACTTACACTTGTAGGTTACCGTTAAGAGGTCCCTGTTTTACTACTCTTGAAACAACCCATCCCTTTAATAATGCTAACCGTAACCCTAATTACGACTAAAGGCACTGTTTAGGCTTAAGATTAGTCCCTGTGATAGTTTTAGGTTTTCCAGTATTGCTGTGAACTGTGACCTGCTTTTCCTTCATGCTCCGTGCGTGCGGCACACTTATAAGTTCACTGCGTGGAAGAGTATACCACGCTTAAAGTCTGATTGGTGCATCTTTCATAGGAAACTTTCATGCACGAGTTCATTTCAATTAAAATCGTTTCATATTTCCCTTATTTTGAAGCAAACTTGTGTCTTCGTAATAATCAAGATGGCTACCGAAGTAAAAGGGTCACAGCAATGGGAGATTTGATCATTTGGAAATTGTCCCTGCTTAATAGCCTTTCCAGAGTTGTGCATACAGTGGTGCAAAGAAAACAATTTACTTTGGTCTTCCGTGTCCAAAACCTGTGTGAAAACGCAGTCAGTTGGCAAAGACAAAGTGCCGCATCGGGAGATGGATCTGTTTCGCGATGCTCTAGAAAAACTGCAATGGATAGCCTTCAATCCGCCAGAACACATATTAATTTTCTTACGGAAACTTTCCTTGAAAAAATATTAGCCCTAGCTACCTGTGGCCCGAAAGTTTACAACTGCCTACAAGACAAGGGCTAACATCATCTCACCGCAGTTAACCATCGCCTAAACTTCATCGACCCAGACAAACGAGCCCACAGCAGGGCATTGAAAAGACATGATGGGGAATGAAACGAAGTATGCCTCGTACGGGAACATCCATGGATCTCTACCAAAGCTATTTACTTGGAAGTATCATTGAGCATATTGCCGATCTCTACAAAGAGCGATAAATCGCAAAATTCCTCTAAATGCACCGTTCGTGATCCTAAATACAGGAAAGGAAGAAAATATACACTTTGCACTGTCTCGGCGAATTTTTAAGCAGACAGGAAGAACAATTTCACGATAAAAAGAGCAGGTAGCCATTAAATTTCTTATGACAGTACTTTTATTTGGTTTGTTTGTTATGTTTGCGAATCTGAACCCTATTACAACGATTGCTTGAAACTCCACTTCTTGCGCTTATTCTAAAACTGAAAAATGGGTAAAATGCAGGAAAAGTGCCGAAATTGCAGGAAAAACTGTTCGATTTTCCGTATTTCAGACAGAATTTCGACCGACTTTTTTTAAGTCCATATAGACTTAGAAAAAAAACCTCTAAAAAGAAAGAACGAAGCGCCACAGTACCAAAGGACGTCTATTGTTATCGCTATTGTTTTCTTGAAACAAAGGAGTGTATGCATAATGAAGTAGGGATCTGTGCGGAAATCTTGGCGAATGTCCAAGCTTTAGCGCTAGCAGTTGTAAATTTTACGGTTTCTTACTGAACCAGATGATGTTAATTAAACACAGAGAGTATTAAAGCAAATACACTGAATGACTAAGGCCCAAATTTGGTGGAAGACACTGAGGGTTTACACAGAAAATATCGAATTTAGTTTTGATCTGGAATTTATTGTACGGGTCGAAAATTTATTCTGCGCACGAGTAATCTATTCGCATGCAGTAGGTTCACAACACAAACTGAAAGGAAATTATTACAAAAGTAATAGACCACTTTCCATATATTAAAATTCAGTCCAAAACAAAAGGCATCATCTCGAGGCTCTGGGGAATAAACTCATACAAATCCTTATATTTATTCCCCAGAGCCTCGAGATGATGCCTTTTGTTTTGGACTGAATTTTAATATATCGAAATTGGTCTATTCCAATGAGTAATCCATTACTATGGGATTGTTTCCGTTTCCTGCATCAGTGCTTTCGATTGTTTCAATAACCATGGAATTAAATGGACTGACATGACAGTTTGCCCATGCGCAGAGACGTGAAACTCTCCCTTTAAAATGACTGGTCCCGAGGGAAACAGTTAATTTTGTTCCCCGAATATCTCAATGTTTCCCCTAGACGCAGCAGAGGAAGACATTGAAATTCGATGAACCAGTAATTAAGTGAGCACAAAAAGAAAAACGTGCAACGGCCACAGCAACGGCGGACGTCGGTCAACATTCGCGGTGGACTCTTACCCTCTGGCGTCATAGATTTTGAACTGTTGCCCGCTCAGAGACTTTTGGTGGGAAACATTTATTGTTAAATGGTCATGTGACCTTGAAGTAACCAATGAGAGCGCGCGCTGTTGTGAGAAAAATTTCAGCTATATAACAATTGAATTTGATTAGGGGCACTTGACCAAGAATCAAGCAATCACAGTGCTCGTTTTGTCGAGTGAAAGTCTATGTAAAAATAGATTTCTTTTTGAAGTGAAGGCTTAACTTGGGCCACTTCAATTAACATAGTTTGGAAATCAAAAGAAAACGAAGAATTGATTTTTTTGGTCATAGTAGCACGTTAACGAGGTTCTGCCAGGGTAAATTCCGACAAGCGACATGGTCTAAAAAAGTAACGACAGCACTTAAAAGTGAAACCGCGACAAACGACATCCTTTCTTTAAATTTCCAACTGCAACGGTCACAGCAATGTGAAACATTGCTAAAGCATCGACACGAGATCTTTTAAAATTCAGACAAGCGACAATCGACCCCCTCCCCCCCCCTGCCTGGCGGGGCCCCTTTAACTGGCACCCGAACCTAGATTCGTGCCCGCCCCGAGAAACTCAAAGTAAAACAAATTCCACCCATTAAACGCGTGAAGTTCAGTTACAGCCAGACACATCGAATTGGCACCTGAACCTAGTCTAAAATGTAGTTCAGTATTTGTGTCCGTCCCAAGAGGCCCAAATGTAAACAACAGGCAAGAAAATTCAACAAACACGAGGTTGAGTTATTGTCAAACACACGCAACTTGTAGTTATCCCAAACGAAAATAAATTGAATGAATGCCAGGAGGATTCAAGTTTAGTACAGCAAAATACATCTAAGAGGTACAAGAACCACGTAGTAGATTCTCCCGGCCAGAAAAGCTGAAATGTAGATGACATTTCGATTTCCACCGAACCCTTAGCGCCGCGAACGCCAAACATATCACATAAGAAATAGGAGAACCCTAAGAAGTATTGATGATGTCCCAAATCAAAATAAGGTAACATAAACAAGGCACTGGTAAATGCGAAATAACCTGACGAACACGAGAACTCAGAAAAATTAACATTCGACCAGAGAAGCATAACGTTCCAAGAAATGATGCTGACTCCGGTGTGAAAAACAGAAAGCATGTCTACCTCTGTACTGCATTCGCCGCTTGAGGCGGAGCTTGCTGGGCTTGTTGAATCGGAGGAGCCGGTGGTCCTGGCGCTTGAGGAACTTGAACCATAGATGGACAGAATAAAAACCCACACTTCGAACCAGAGTCCGTGGATTATACGGCAAAAGAGATCGACAAGATGGGGCACTTAACCTTTATAGTCGCGAATACATAAACCATTGTGAATTCCAGGCTTTGTTGTCACATTCCAGCGCTTAATACGCTCCCGTGGAGCATTTTGGCCAGTTTGAAGTGATATGTCAAAAACGAGAGCGAGTGTCTCATCAGCGATTCCAAACACCGACAAGCACGACGCCGTAGCCGGAGTACTTTTATTGTTGCGAGGTGTTTGAAACCTCTGATGAAACACGAAGCACGAGTTTTTGACATGACTTCTCAACCTTTTGTTTTACTGTACCAAGTATGAGTGTTATGTGAGGATCTTTTGTTTTATCAGACAAGTGATAGTACTTTGTAAAGGAAATGAATATAAAACGTACTAGAACTTTGGAAGAAATTTACATAATAGGGCGTAATGGAGAGCGAGTCAGAATCTCGTCGTTTTCGCCTGCCAAAATTGTCTTCCCAAAAAAGTGATTCAGTTTACGACGCCTATCCAGTTTCAACTAAATATGAAAAGAATCGGGCTGTGAACTTGCTGAATGGCTGAGGTTAAGAGAGATGCAAGTGCCGGTTTTAGATTGCGATAGACTTTTCGAAGACTGTTATATGGTCGTCCAAATGTTTCAATATTCGCTAAATTCTATTTGCTGTCGCTAAATTCCATTCGCTGTCGCTAAAACTCATTCGCTGTCGCTAAGACTCATTCGCTGTCGCTAAATTTCATTCGCTATCGCTAAATTTGCATTCGCTATCGCTAAATTTCATTCGCTGTCGCTAAAAATTAACCGCTTCACTGCGTGCAAACAATGACAAAACACGTACGAACAGCAAGACAGAAGTTAAGAACCTTCGGGTACCATCTTTGAACAGGCCGTAATGCCCGAACGGCCTGGCAACGAATTGCGTGAGGGTCGGCCTTGGAGGTTTCTAACAATATTTTACAACAGCGAAGTTGATGTAGTAGTGACGAATACTGTTAAATGTCAGCAAATATTATGTTTTCATTTTAGCAAATGCAAATTAAGTTAATTCAGTGCTAACGAAGGAACATTTGCAACAGCAAATAAGTTTTAGCCATAGCTATTGAGTTTTAGCGACAGCAAGTGAGTTTTTGCGACAGCGAATGCGGTTTAGCGACAGCGAATAGAATTTAGCGAATATTGAAACATTTGGACGACCATACTGTTAAGCCTTGAGAGCAGACATTGATGGAATGGATGCTCTTTCGCTGAATTATTGGGTGTCCAAACTGGTTTTAATCCTCTAGGCCCGGTTGTTTAAAAGCCGATTAACGCTAATCCCAGATTAAAAATTAACCAAGGAGTTTATTTCTCTACTCCCAAACGCTGTTCAACGCTGATATTCGACAAAAATTTACATCAGAAGAAGTCAATCTTGGAAAACAAAAATAAGCAAAAGAACCTTTCACCAAAAAGTTGAAAACATGAAAACAAATGTTCACGCTAATCCTGGATTAAGTTAATCGGCTTTCGAACAACCGGGCCCTGGACGCCAATTACAAGAGGTACTGCTAGAGTTTTATGTCGAATATTATTCGGGAAATTTGAAATGCATTGTGCGCGCGTAGTTTATTTATACGTGTTTTTTCCGAAGGTTTATTAGGTTTATTAAATTCAAGTGTCTTGATCAGTGTCTTGATCACTTTTTTTAAGCTAATTTGGGCGTTTCTTGGTCTGTAGTTTCATTGGGTATCAAGACACCTGCACCTGACCAAAATGGGCCACTCCGATTGGCTAATAACCTTATGAATTATTAATGAGTTTGAGAAGTAATGATCTAGGTTTCATATGACTGAAACCATTCGCTCATTTGACTGTATTGTGTATTGGCATAAGTAAATGAAAAAGCTTAAGCAAAGAGGGCGTCGCTAAGAACAAGAACGACTCGAAATAATAGATTATTGAAAAATTAGTGAAAAAAATGTACTACACCCCCTGCGCATGCGTTTATCATTTTAGTACATTTCTTTGCCGTTGTCGTCCTGACATCAATATTAAATTTAGGGAAATTAAGCAACGACAAAGGCAACGAAAACGCCACAAAGCAAGAGTATGAATGGTTAGAAAAGGAAAAATACCGAATAAAAGGGTGTTTACTGCACTTTTAAGATTAAAGTGTTCATTGAAACGATTGGTCAGTTGACTTGATTGTCATTTGTAGCGGCATTAAACGGGCTTTCCTCAATAAATAATCATGTAATTGCAATGTGCCCCCGTGAAATTAGGGATTAATTTCGCTTGTATTTCAAAGAGTGTGTATATGCCGGAAAAGCAATAGGACTTTTAAAATTATTATTGAAATCCAAAAAGAAGATGGACCTCTTTAGCTTGTACGTTTTGTTTTCCCATTTCAGGCCACGTGGTGTTACTCGAGGAAAAAGTTTCTTTCAAATGTAGTCTCATGCACGTGCATATGTATGCGTAACTTATGAAATTCCCTTGAAAACATTACGTGGTCTGAAATGGGAAAACAAAACGTATAAGCTAGAGAGGTCCGTTGGGGAAACCACTCATTTTTCAAAGAAAATTGATCAAAAATATGTATGGGTAATCAAATGGTGACGAGTGAAATTAGGGAATAATTTCACGCGCGTTTTGTCCAAAGGCGAGGGAAATTATTTTGATCCAGCTTATAAGCGAATACTGTAACTAACGCGTGTATTCCTTGCAACTTGAAAATGACTAGGCCTTTGAAAACAGTCACGTAAACTAGGGATCCTAATCGTTTTCTCTTAGGCTCCACAGTGACATTAATCAGTGTGTTCGACCTCTTTAAAGCTACGTTTTCCACAAAAGATTCTAGAAATGCGACTCGACCACCACATGCACCTAACAGTTGTATAACAAAGCTACCACTACTTTAATTATGGGCGCGTCTCCGATGCGATGAAACGTGAGTTTCATCTCTTCACTGGGGGAGCTCTACTGCGGTTACCCTTGTTTTTGCTTTGTTCTTTTTACAAAAGCACCATATGACAGCAACAACGATGGTAATAAACAGGAGACCTCCGATGACACCAC
>NC_090881.1:24344903-24347403 GCF_036669935.1 Montipora foliosa
TTGTTTCGGGGTTCCCCAGAGTTCTTCTCTCGCTCAGTCAAGGGAAGAGCTCTGGAGTCGAGATTGATGAAAGATAAGATTGTAGAATCGACTAGCTCGTTCGAATACTTCAGCTTAGAAAAAATACATCTAAGTTTTTTCCGCGTTAGTTTTTCTGATTAAAGAATTATGAGCCACGCAAATTTTGGTTAGCGTACATCACTTAATAATGTATGCAAAATTATTCCGGAACACGATTATTAACGGTAAGTCACAGACGCTCCTTTCAATTTTTTTTTTCGCGGAGAGTGGGCGGCTGTACACAGGATATCCCATTTGATTTTGTGACCGGTGGAAATGACATGATCTGCAACAGCGGAGGAGTGACCAGCCGTCGTAAAAGCCTTGTAATGTTCCATCTTCCTGTCACACAATCTCCGTTTGGTTTTTCCAATGTAAAAAGCATCACAATCCCAACAGCAAGCTTTGTAAATTATCCTAGATTGTTGTAAACGACTAAAACGATCTTTGTAAGGAAACAGAGACTTAATCCAATGAGTATTCCGTCAGTTTTGATGATGTATGTTTCTACATACGAAACGTCAAGTTTTCAAAATACAGTATATTTTTTATAATGCGAGGTTTGTTCACTATGTTCATTTCCGCAGTGTGTTTTATTTCTATCGATGTTTTCATTACGTAAGCCCTATCGGATAGGGTTGGTAACTAGATGGCAGACCATTGAGAAATATGCGTGACGAAGATATCTCATCTTTTTTTTTTTTACTTTTACTGTAATCTTCTTTACACGTTTTTTATAATGGCTGTGGAGTCCCCAAACAGTGTCGTTACTAGGTGGGCGTTGACTCACCAAGCCTGTGAGGCCTGATTACCCCTTTTATTTTATTTTATTTTTTTTTTTTTGACGATTGATTTTGTTGTGCAATGTTGCTTTCGTTTTTGCGTTACATTTACATAGCCGATTACGTACAAATTGAGGCAATAGCATCCACTAAAGTTAAGCCCGTTCGGGTGGAGTTAGCACTTGGATGCGAGACCACCGCAAAATGCCTCGGACGAAGACTTGTAATCTCTATTATTATTTTTTTTTAATTTGATTTCTTCATCATCTCATCAACGCCTTTAAAAGCACCTTATTCGCCGACTCCAAAACACCACACAATCAGTTCTACACCTTGCATGCCCATTTCTTCTTGGAGGCTGTAATTTGATTTCTATTAGTAACTCGGTTAAGAAATCCTCTCTCCAAAACTTTGCCAGTGATTCCAAGATCGCTGTTTGGAATGCTCGGTCTGTCTCATCTAAAAGCACATCCATCTGCGACTCTGTTCTCTTGAAGAAATGAGATATTTTGGTACTGAATGAAACCTGGCTGAAGAATGACTCGCGTAATGATTCCTTCTTACTGAGCTGACATCACGAATACTCTTCAAGATCACCAGCCAGTCCTTATTCCAAGATCGTCTTCAAAGGGAAGTGGTGTAGGTACCGTTCTTGGCAAAGGCTTCAAAGTGAGACAAGAAGTCCGTACCAGATTCTCTACGTTTGAACACTTAGACTTACATATCACGTCTGCCTCCAATGACCTTAGATTGATCGCTCTAGATCGTCCTCCACCATCAAAGAAAAACCAACTTACATCCTCTGCATTTTTGGCTGAGTTTTCCACGATGCTTGAGTTTATTGTTGTCACCTGGTTATCTCTTGATTATACTGCGCATGCTCATTGATCGTCATGCCCCTAAAATAACTCGGTTAATCACACTCAGGCCGCATTCACCATGGTACAACGACTCTTTGGAAGCTGCGAAACAACAGAAACGTCTTAGAGAACGTAAGTTGAAATCATCTAAACTTGAGATTAATCGTCAGTTGTACAAAGGCCAATGCCACCATTACTAACAATTGCTCACAGAGACAAAGACCACCCACTACAAAGGTAGGATAACGAACTGTGATGAGAAGCAATTGTTACGTTTGGTTGACAAATTGCTTGATCATGGCTCCGTTTCGACTCTTCCCTCAGTGGTCAGTGAGCAAAAACCTTCCAACCAAATTTGCTAATAACATTCTACAAGATTGATAAGCTCTCAAATAAACTCGATGGATGTGACAAATCCACCCATGTTATCACCTGATGAGCGCGTTTCGACCTTCTCCGATTTCTTGCCTGTGTAATAGTTAGTGTGAATCAATCTACTCCAGGCCCACTCATTCATGGAGTCCCGCAGGGCTCTGTACTTGGCCCGGTCCTTTTTACGCTATGTGTCCTCCCCTTGAGAACATCATAAATGTATTGACTGCCGCGCATCGGTGGCTCAGTTGGTTGAGCACCGGGCTGTTACGCGGGAGGTCGTGAATTCAACTCCAGTCGGACCAACCCTCAGGGTCTTTAAATGACTGAGGAGAAAGTGCTGCCTTTGTAATTACATCTGCAAATGGTTAGACTCTCTAGTCTTCTCTGATAAGGACGATAAGCCGGAGGTCCCGTCTCACAACA
>NC_090881.1:24359903-24369903 GCF_036669935.1 Montipora foliosa
TATGATTCTCACCAGTTCTTCGATGTTCTTCTGGGTCATCTTAGTCATGTCTCAGCTTAATGTCTCAGCAACTTCTTGCCACAATACATGCGCAGTTCCGAGTGTGGAGACAACTGTGTACTATCGATGATGTCACACCAGGCTCTTGCCTTCCTCGAGATGGTTCTGAGTGCGCCAGTCACGATGGGTATCACTGTTATTGTCAAGGCTTCATGAATTCTTCTGATTGCGAATAATAGGTCCAGATCCGTTTTTACCTTCTCCTCCTCAGTCCTGATTATATTCTGGTCTGCTGCCATAGCGATGGGAATAAGAGTCCATTCCAGCGTATCGTTATGCATCACAGTAGAGCTGAAGCTAACTAAGTCTTACGTAATCGCTTTGGATGACACTCAATTGTAAATAGCCCTTATATAAATCTCTACACATGCATTTGTTTTAAGATATCATTTTAATCAGTGATCGTATCATTTTGTTTCACAGGAAAGCCTCTTCAGGTCTTAGTGACCCTTTATATCACATCACTGGGAGGACTGGATGAAAGAGAGATGGTGGGGTGTTTTTATCGCTCGGCTATGTATTGTCTATGGAAAATCCGCGTGCTCGAGTCGCGGCAGTTGATTTCAGTTGTTTTTCTTGTTGGTGCAAATTTGGGCGCGAGAATTTTCAGCCAATCACGGCAATCAACAAATTTGTTACATGAGGTGGTTAGCGGAAATTTGTAGATTTCAATGATGATCAGGTGCGCTCTTCTGGGCGATTTTCTTTACGGTTTCTTTCCTAATCCCTCGCCCTTTTTTCTCAACCTGAACTTGAAGGGACATCATGATTGAAAATGGAAACTGAGCAAACCACAAAATATCACTTAGATGCCCCTAAACTCAAACCAGTCAAATCTTGATCACAGTCTGGGTTAAAAATCTCGCTCTTTTTGGTTTAACACAAGAACAAGTTTATACCATAGAGAAAACAGGTCGACCCTTAAAAAGCAGTTGGGTTAGCAAATTAGCAATCAAGCTAATTCAAACTATGCAGCTTCTTTGAAGCTCAGTCAAGTTGTCCTCCCAGGATTGATCAGTATGTAAATTCTCCTATCAATTTCAGTACATCGTCAGGTAGACAAGTATTGAGAATAAAGATTATTATCAGCTTAAGGATATTATCCTGATATAAAGCCAAATTCTTATGAGCAGCCAACGAAGAAATCTGTGGAAATAGTTAGGAGAATGAACTTTTAGATAACGGGTTTAATGTAAAGACGATCTCTCCTTTTCAATTTCAAGCAATTTGAAAGTACGTTTTTTATCCGACAAATGTGGTATGACCCACGACTTCGCTTTGGACAGTATTATACTAAGAGGAACCTGACGCTAAATGGAAACATTATGGATCAACTCTGGCTACCGGACACATATGTCAATAACGAGAAATCTCACA
The DNA here is from genome assembly GCF_036669935.1 of Montipora foliosa. Lineage (NCBI taxonomy): Eukaryota > Metazoa > Cnidaria > Anthozoa > Scleractinia > Acroporidae > Montipora > Montipora foliosa. The sequence continues at coordinate 24,361,341 of NC_090881.1, forward strand.
CAGCCCCCAAGACGGAGTTCCTTCTCACAATCAGCCCAGACGGCAAAGTTATCTATAGCCAGAGGTAATCAGTTCTAGTTCAGTCTGTAACGCAAAACACTCGTCATTTTCGAATGAGGGAACTAAAGGATATTGATAATTATTAAAAACTGGATCATTGGATAATGCAATTCGAGAGTTTTGATTGGCTAAGCCATCATGGGTTATGAGCCATTGCCATGGCAAGCATATGTGTGATTTTTTGGGCCTTTTTATTTTTATTGTAGTCTAGTTTTCTATATTTTGGGGGCGTTTTTAATAAAACAATTATTCCACTCGCGCTTGTTGGATATGAGATGATTATAGCCAACTCGGCACTACGCGCCTCGTTGGCTATCTATCATCTCATATCCAACGCGCGCTCATAAAATAATTGTTAAATACCATGGAATTCAGTGCCGAGTTGGACAGACATTGATACAATGGACTTGCTATCATTGGCTCATTGGCACCAAGGAGTGCATAATTAAATATTCTGGTACGGCCACCCGAAAAACTATGGTTTGGGACGCATCGCGTTTCTCTTGTTCGTTTCAGTGGACCGAATATTAGAATCTCTGATTAATCCTCCAATTTTTATTGTGATTCATAAGTAAGTTTGTCACACTTTGTTTTCATTCTCTTTAGAATGACCGTGATTGCGGCTTGCAAAATGGATCTACGAAACTATCCTATGGATAAGCAAAACTGCAGCTTACTCTTTGAGAGCTGTGAGTAAATTGTGAGACAGTTATTAATAACAGGGGCCGCGGAGAAGCAGGGGCTGTTATAGCTCACCTTACTTTTTTCCTACGGTTAGTTTTCTCCTAAACCCCTCCCCCTTTCTCGATCCATACCAAAACCTAGCCCCCCCCCCCCCCTTCCCCCCTTTTCCTCCACTTTGAACGTACTCCGCGGCCCCTGGTTAACCTTTCTAGGGAGGTTGCCTTGGTAACAGTAGCTGTGGTACTAAACACCTACCAACCTCCTTTTCCTTGCACCAAAAATTCGCAAAATGGCTTAAATTCCTTTTGCCATCTGCGATTGTTGACTTAAAAAGAACACTTTTCCGGTCTTTGATGAAACTGTAATCATTTTCGAACTTTGGTCCTTAAACTCGAATCTCAACTTCGACAGACGGGTTTAATTAATTTCCCTTGGCCTTGGCGTGAAAGGGGCCTAGGAGAAAAAACCCCCCTACAGCTGAAACAAAATCGGCTTGACTGAAACTGGCTCGAACGGATTAAGGATATCGCTTTTTATACCGTTTTCTTTTCCCTGCGAACTTACATCCTTCTTTTCTAAGTGAAATGACGTGTAATGGTTCAAACTTACCTTACTCTGAGAAGTCTTGCTATTCATGACGAAATCAACAGGAAGTCTACTGAACAAATTTAAGGATTAGATGTACCGGGATGCGGTATATTTGCTTTGTTCAGTTGACCTTTACGGCAAATATTTTAACGTATATTTCAGATGGAATGACAGCTGATGACCTGTTCTTTAAGTGGGATGACACAAGTAACCCTGGAAATCTGAGGGCAGCGGTGGCTGTAGGAGAGGAGCTCATCATGTCACAGTTTGCAGTTGATAATTATACTGTGGACGAGATAACTGCTTCTTACGTCACAGGTCTGCAGTAAATATCTTATCTGCCCTCATTCGTTAGAATATGGACCCAACGAAACAGACCAGTACACCTCTTTCTTGTGTTCCCTTTCTTCTCGAAGTACACTCTTATATCGATCTCTTTTTAATTCTTTTCTTTTTTAGGGACTTTCTCGATGTTAAAGATAACCTTCCACATCAGACGGAAGAAATTCTATTACGTTGTTTCTATTTATATCCCCACTATTCTTATTACCATTCTCAGTTGGGTGTCATTTTGGATTCCGCGAGGCTCGCCACCTGCTCGGGTCGCGCTCGGAATTACGACAGTCCTCGCGTTAACGACTTTAATCTTCGGAATCCAAGCGTCGATGCCAAGGGTCAGCTATGTAAAAGCCATTGACTGGTTTCTCTGTGTCTCGTTTCTATACGTGTTTGCAGCGTTGGTAGAATATCCGAGTTCTACTTTCGTGAAGTCTCAAGCGAAAAAGCTAACACGAAAGGGGACGAGTATTCTTCGAAAGGTCAAGGGACTCAAGGACGACCCCGAGGATTCATTTCCGCTTTCAGGGACAAGATATGGCAGTACTGACAAATCAAGGGTAGGTGCAGTGCGCTGAACGAACTTTTGCATGCTGTGGAATATCTATCCACAACGCCATTAGACTACATCGGGAATAGACCTCTTTAGCTTATACGTTTTGTTTTCCCATTTCAGACCAAGTGATGTTCCCAAGGGAATTTTCCTTTTGTTTTTTCATAAGTCATGCAAACATATTCACGTGCGTAAGACGACATTTGAAAGAAACTGTTCCCTAGAGTAACATCACGTGGTCTGAAATGGGAAAACAAAACGTACAAGCTAAAGAGGTCCATTCCCTAACGATGTATTTTATGCCTTGATCACTCTAGTCCAATCATCCAGCCCTGCATGTACCAAAAATGTTGGAAAAAATAGAAGAAATTTTGCGGGAGAGATTTAGTATCACGTTTACGGGAAAGTGCAAACTCCAGGTTGAAATTTACGTTTTGCCAAAAATTAAAGAAATTTGTCTCTCTTTAGCTCCGTTTTGGCTTGTTATCTACAGAAATTGAGAAACATCTCAAGGTAAAAGTGCTAAATCTCTCTAATCGCTCGTACAAAAGCGGAGACGTACACCACAGCTGCATAATAACCGAGGGGGGACTTAAGATCTACGACTGCGACGTCGACGAAAACGTTACCTCAAAATACAACTTTGCTCTAGTATAATTCTTTGGTGATTGTTCCATCTCGTTCACGTCGTACAATGCGGGCGAAGTATCTTAAAAATAAATCGGTACGAGCGGTTTTCAGAGTGAAAATAGTGAATGAAAGATTTTCCGTTGCATAGCTGTTACTTGCTCACGTTGTCGTCAAAACCTCAAATTTGGTGATTTCAAGTCGTTTCTATGCGGAGTACCGCAAAAATGTGATAAAATGCATGTTGCACGTGCAGCACGATTATTTATGCTCTTTTGACCAATGATATCATTGCTTTGTGGCGTTGTTGTTGCCGTCGCCTTCGTAGATCTTAAGGTCCCTGTTGTCAGAACGAGAACGGCAAAGAAATGTACCAAAATGTGAAACGCACGTGCGGGGCGTGCAGCGCCTTTGTTTTTTGTCTATTACGCCCATAGTTTTGTGGTGTTTTCGTAGCCGTCGTCGTCGTCCTTGCTTTAGCTCCCTATAGAGGTTTTGCACGGCAGCCATGTTGCATGGCAAGGAACAAAAGATTCTTTTTCCTATGGGAACAAATGTTCTTTCTAATGCAAAACACTTTCATTGTTCCTGCCATGCAACATGGCTGCCGTGCAAAACCTCTATTGTAGCACAAACCCTACTTTAACCAACTCTGGACTCGTGCTCTTCTCGTTAGGGAGCTTACGAAACGACGACGCCGATGGCAACGACGACGCTACAAAACAATAGGTTTGGTGAGCAAAAACAATGGCTCTGCACGCTCTGCATGTGCGTATTACATTTTGGTACATTTCTTTGCCGCATCTCCTAAATGACGACGTGAAATGATCAAATTCAAGGTTCTGTGGAGGACGTTAGCACATGACGATGAAATTCAGTTCACTCTCTACGCTTCCAACCCACTCATACCAGTTTAATTCGTCGACAGTTACTACACATTTTTAACGTGAAACGACATGAAATAGTTTTGTAGTGATATGGATAACGCGAACTCGTATTTTTAAATGAAGTCCTCGTAGCCGTCGTCGTCCTCGTTTCGTAAGCTCCCTACTATTTCTCTCGGCACCGGTTTTTGCGCTCATTCGCTTCCCGCGGCGGCGCATGGGACGAGAAGACCAAAAATCATACTTCAGGGATATCTGTACGCGAAACAATAGAAATGATCATTAGCCGTTTTCACACTAGAGACGGGACGGTGTTAAATTTGGGTGGATAATCAGTCTATTCAGACGAATTTTGAAGACGGATAATTCATCTTGAATCACATCAGACGGATGAACCTGTTTTCTTTTTTCCCGGAAAAGCCTGGAGGCTGGAACTATAAAGAACGCAATGTACCTTGGGAAATAAAACAAAAGCCATCCAAGCCAAACGCAAGAAGGAATCGAAAGATAAACCACGAAGTAAAGTGGAAAAGCTAAAGACGAACACTTGGAAGAAAGACCAAACGTTCATTTTTGCAAATGTGTTATCCTATTTGGAAGGTACAGACAAGCCTTGGGCTCTTTTGAAAAGTTGCACTTCATTTCTTTTCCTTGACATGAAGTAAGAGATGGTCACCACTTAATAAATTGGTAACCGCGCCTGAGCTTCAAGTCATGCTCTTTCCATCTAATGTGAATCAGTGACGAGGGAAATTTGAACTGTGTAACCGTCTCGATTTCATACCCAGACGGGAAATGTATCAGACGGGTTATCCGTCTAGAAGGATTACCCGTCTCTAGTGTGAAAACGGCCATTTTGAAAGAAGTGTTTTTTTCTTAGGACGATGATAAAGATCTTCGCAAGCTCACTAGAGAGAGAAACGGAGAAAGACTCAAAAGCTTTGACCATTCACTGGCGGAAAGCACTATGGGTCGCGATAGTGGACACCAAAATCAACGTCCCGTCCATTTTGGCCAATTATCTGAGGACGAAAACGGGGATTTTGTCAGTAATTTTAGAGACGAAGGTTTGAATGTTGTAGATCAATATTCAAAGATTGTCTTTCCGCTTTCTTATGTATTATTTAACATCTGTTACTGGATTATTTATTTGGCGACGTGATCAAGGAAGTTAATAATCGTAAAATAAGGAAATTGTTTGATTTCAAGATGCAACATCGTTAGATCTTGGGGGTAGCGACGTTGAGAGCGCTAACAACGTTGTCCAACATTAAACGAACCTAAAACCTAAACGTCGTCCAAGAGAAATGATGGAAGCTCCAAAATTTGGCCTATAATGTTAGAACATTTTATCAGGGTTTTTAATGATCATGAATAATGGAACTTGAGGTACCTAAGCTATAATTGAGTTTGCACCTACTTGTCTGATAACAGTTCCTCAGATATGAAGAAACACCTTTGGAGTAAGAATTTCGCACACCAAGAACAAATATTGTTTACCATAAAGTAATCAATTCTTGAACTGCGTGGAGGACAAGATAAAGGGGAAAGAGTTATATAATATTCAAGAAAGAATTCTTCTAAACTACTAAAACAACAACCAACATCACTTCGTGGTTTTGCTAGCGAGTCATTTATCATCCAAATTTATGTCAGCAAGATTCTGTGACGTTAAAATAATAAAGTTGGGAAGTAAAATAAATTATCAGAGTAAAATGTTGATTCACTTGATTTTGAGCATTGGATATCTCCGTGTCCTCATTTCCATTCTCAAGGAGGTCATTATCGCACGTTACAGAGAAAGATCGCTGGTCTTAGGTAAACCTCTGCATCGCACAAAAGCAAGAGTACCTTCTATTGGGAATAGGCAACTTTCACGATGGGGTCATTTGACTACAACTACCAGAATTCAGTTTGTTTTTCTTTTCTTTTTTAAATTTTGTACTCCCAATGGCGTAAAAATAACAATAACTCCTACTAGCATGAGACAAGGAAAACCTGAATGATCCTGGAACTTGTAGTCAAATGGCGTCGTCATGCAAATGTCCTATTGTCACCAAGTTCTGATCTTGTCACCTGCCCTGTGGCACAAATGTGACCATTTTCCAAGGTTACACTCTGTCTGGACAATAGCCGGTTTTCACGTGATGTCATCGCCGACGTATGGGTGGACGAAAACAACAGGCCTCTCATTAGCTTCTTTCGTTCATCCACCAGCATTTGTACATTACAACACAGTCACGTCAGTCTCAAGTGATTGGTTGAAAACCAACTATAGACAGTTTACAGTGGACTCAACGAAAATGTCACGCTAAAATATAACTTATCGATCGCGGTTATTCCACAGGCCCGGCTGAGTACGCACGATATTAAGGTAAAGGTAGAAGATGAAAGGTTCGTTGTTGTAGGCTCCAGTAATGTAGCAGCTCTCGTACCCTGTTATTGTTTGGTATTGTATACAGTTTCTATTGCTTTTAAGGATAAGTCGTCGATTCAATAGACCTTATTCGCTTGTAGGGAGTTTACGCAATGACGACGCTTTTGGAAACGGACAACGCCACAAAGCAAGAATGCCATTGGTTAAAAAGGGAAAATACTCGTGATGCACGCGATGTCTTCAAACCCTGGAATTGGGTGACTGCACGTTGTTTTGTCAAGTACGGTAAAGAAATACACTGAAGTGCGTGCAGCAAGAGTATTTTTCCTTTTTAACCAATAGCATTCCTACTTTGTGGTGTTGTCGTTGCCGAACGCGTCGACATTGCGCAAACTCCATAATAATCAAATGCAAACTATGGCGGTTACGTTCGCTTAGTTTTTTTGTTTAGCTATTGACAATTGTAATGCATGTAATAAATCACCATATAGTCCTCTTTATTTATTGCCCTTTGCCTTGATGATCATCTGCTCTCCTTGTTTCGCTTCTGACCTGGCGTTTTTTCACGGGATGTTTTATTTCTTGCTGAAGCTGAAACCAGGCTGGAGGACTTCCCTTTCAATCCCATGTGTTTTCTTTGCAATGAACCACTACTTATTCTAACAGGCTTCGAAGCAGAGTTCTTTGCGCTCAGACTATCGTTCTCGCATCTAGAAAGACGGTCTATGGATGAAAAGAAGCATGGTTTCAAGGGCCTCCCGCTTAAATTCGCTTCAAGTGAGACTGGAAAATGACTTATTTGGGGGCTCAGTTGTAAGACCGTGGTCCCTCATAAGTCTCGAAGCTGTTCGGTGGTCATAATCGCCTCTGTATCTTCGGAAAGGTTTGGGGTCATCAATTCTCACAGTCATTTTCCTTTTCAGTAAATTGAAAGCATACTGAAAGTCCAGGGGGTCCGTTTCTCGAAAGCGCCGAAACATTTTAGGCCTTTTTTTTTGGTTGTCACAATGGACCATATTCGTATTCTCAGTATTGGACTGGAACTAGCTTATGCGAGGCTTATGCGAGGGAGTGTATTAAAAGTATTTGCATTTGAAAAGATTCCCCCACACCAGCCTCCATTGCGAGCTAGTTCCAGTCCAATACTGAGAATGCAAATATGGTCAATTCTCTCTGTATCTTGAGAACACAGAGGTCTTATGTCGTCAAACTTTACAATCATTTTGCTTTTCGTTATCTTGAAAACATTTTAAAAGACCAGCTTATTAAAACAAGCAAAATGTCTTTTCGGGCCCGAAACGTTTTCTGGACTGTCGAGAAACGAGCCCCAGGCCCCAATTGTCGAAAGGCCAGGTAACTTTGTCAGGTGTATATGTCACCATCTGACAGTTTCAATATCATATCAGCAAAGATTTCAGTATTTGGTCGCGTAACTGTGAATATGCACACTCTAAGCACGCACATCTAGGTAAATGCCAAGGCACGTACAAACATCTTGGCCAACGTTTAATGTGGGTTATATTAGGGAGTTTAAGATCTAGGACGCGACGGCAACGAAAACGTCACAAATGTTGCATCGTTTTAATGAGCAAAAACAATTGCGTTGCACGCTCTGCGCGTGCATCTTTCATTTTAGTACATTTCTTTCACGTTTTCGGCAAATCTGCGACGCGAAATGACCAATTTTCAAGTTTTACGGAGAACGTGAACACAAGGCAGCAAATTTGATGTTTCTTTCGTAGCTTCAACACCGCACCTCCAAATTCAGTTCCTGGAAAGTTGCGCTAGTTTTTAGAAGTTAGGCAAACGGACATAATGACGAAAAGATTAATAAACCTGAACTTGCAATTTTGAACGACGTTTTCGTTACCGTCGCGTCTTAGATCTTAAACTCCGTATTAGGGAGCTTAAGAAACGACGACGGCGACGGTAACAACAATTCCACAAAGCAATGATATCATGGGTTAAAAAAAAGAGCATAAATAATCGTGCTGTGCACCTGCAGCACGGATTTTAGCAAATATATTTTAGGTGCTCTGCATAACGACGACGTGAAATCACCAAAGTTGAGGTTTTGACGACAGAAGAGAGCACACAACTGAGAATCTTTCATTCTCTATTTTCACTCTGAAATCTCTCGTACCAATTCATTTTTAGGATACTTCACTAACAATGTATGACTTGAACAAGATGGAATAATCCCGAAAGACTTATGATAGAGCAAATTTATACTTTGAGGTGACGTTTTCGTTGACGTCTCAGTCGCAGATCTTAAGGTCCCTATTTTATACTCTGGATAGTGACTTACCCCCGGCATAAAGTTACCCGGCTTTTCAACAACTGGGGTCAGCTTTTTAAAACAAACAGCACGCAGTTTCACGAATGGCTTTACGCCGGAACCCGAAATGTTATCGGTAAATTCCAGAAAGAGGCCCCAGGGGGAAATTATGTGGG
>NC_090881.1:24372403-24374903 GCF_036669935.1 Montipora foliosa
ATTTCGTGAGTCATTATAATCGCAAGACTCAGTGACAATATGTGGTTTATGTTATCCAGTTTAATGAATACACATATCCAAATGACTAACCTCCAAATCGCACTGTAATAAACATCACCTGCTTCTCCAAAATACTCCTTTTCAAGTTTTGATGAAGTAAATTTAGTTCGTCCTTACACTGGGCATCATGTGTGTAGTTCGTTACCCACTGCGTTGTTAAGTAATAACAATTACAAGCTCATCACAAAAACAAAAGACAAAACCACGTCTGTGCATGCTATTCAAAACAAATGGAGCGCGAAGTCCAATCGAATGGAAAATTCACTTGACAAAAGCGAAAAGTAATTACCTGGGATTTGCATTTGTGGATGATTGTTTGAACAAGATTTCAAACGCTTTCAGACAAAAGTATTTTGAGCCCCGCCAACATTAATAAGTTTTCGTTTGAAAATCCAGGGTTCTTTCCATTAAGCCAAAATTTCCGGAAATTTCGAGCTAAAGTCAAATGAAAAGGTCCGTTTCGGTTCGGTCCGACCGGAGTGCTACTGCTTACGTCATAGCCTTTGCTCCACCTCTGGAGGTGGTCCTCTTTGACGTGTCGGTCCGGTCTGAACGAAACACAAACATTCTCGTTTCCAGTCCCACTTCACTGTGATGTACCCGAAATTTCGGTCGAAACGTAAATGGAAGGCTTCGGTCCGGTTGGAAATTAACTTTTGATTAAAAATGTCGTTCCATTTTTCCTTGGTTAGTTCCAATGGTCTCCAACCCGATCGTCAGGCATAATGAAAGCACCCCCAGACTTGTTTGCTCGTTGTCGCCTTTCGAACACATCAGTACTCCGCTTACGTCAGTAGCATTTACACATCCCAGTTCAAGTTGCGGTAGAAGTATGAACATCCATCCTACATGGCTGCAGATCTTGCATTTATGTTCGTTTGCCGATTTCAACCTTCAAGCATTACTTACCCGCTCTCATTAATGCATATAATTTAATTTTGCTGTGGACTCAGCCCAAGCTTGCACAGTATAAAGAAATAGGGTGGGGTGAAGACTGACACTTCTTATCCGTCTTCGGTGGTCGGGTAAGGTCGTTCGGACACACTGTGAAAACGACGTTGTGGACGTAGAACGTAACCCTTTTATCGGCTTATTTACATTACGGGCCAAGATATTTATGCAAAGCGACAGTCGAAAAAGTAATGAGTGTTATAACTGATAAGGCGGCGAGTTTCTAGTTTTAAGCTGCGTCGGTGAGAGCATTTGTGCCAGTTTTCATTCAGCCAGTAGGTTATGGTTGGTCGCTTTGGCGTATGTTTTCAACTGATCAAGCAAATGAGCCTCTTTCAAAACTCCGTACGGAATGAATGGAATAGCTCCAAAACACTCTTACGAGTGTTCAGTTCGAATTAAATGTAATAAAAATATTGACTTTATGTACATTTAAAGTGCCCCTTACCCCAAAATATTTTTTTCGCTAAAATGAATCTTTGCACCTGTTCGAAACGCATTGCGGCCATTTTTTTCATTTTTCTAACAAACCCTGCCATTTTATAGGCTTCGAAAGTTGCGAAAATCCAAGCATCTTTTGTTCCCGACCGAGTCAGAAGGGGAGTGGGTCTATTCCTGATTAGACGTCACAAACTGATTTACATTGCATTAACTCTTTGTAAAAATGCATGAAAAGTAGTTTGTGACGTCAAATCAGGAATAGACCCACTCCCATTCTGACTCGGTCGTTAACAAAAAATGCTTGGATTTCCGCAACTTTCGAAGCCTATAAAATGACAGGATTTGTTATAAAAAGGAAAAAATGACCGCAATGCGTCTCGAACTGGTGCAAAGATTCATTTTAGCGAAAAAAATATTATGGGGTTAGGGGCACTTTAAAGAAGTCACCCGTATACTGACGGATCAAACGGCTTAAAAGATAAAAATATATGTTTTAATATTCTGTATAGTTATCTGTACAGTTGCTTTCTCAGCTTGCCTTTAAAATGTGCTATTTTCAAGTTTTCCAAAACCATGTCCCTTTGCTTGTCCTTTTCAGTCACCCCATAGTAAATAGCCTTGTAGGTTGTTTTTACCTCGCTTACTGAAGTGCTACTTTTCTTTGATTAAATCTCCACCATTCGTCATTACCATTGTTTTTAATATCACTTCCTAAGCGCAAGGTACCTCTAAACTACCCCTGCTGTTCAAAGACAAACCCTCCTCATATTCCCTCTTCTATCCCTTCCTCCACAGGTATGAACCCACAAACATGTCACTTGACCTGCCTAAGAGGCCCCCCCAACCACCTCCCTCTTTGTCTCCTCTACATCTTTCCCATCTGCCTCCCTCGTTTGTTCGCTCCTATGGCCCGCCTCCTTCGCCACTATGCTGTTAATCCTGGCTGCTTCCCTCTTCCTCCTATCTTCTTCCTCCTCTTGCTGTTCTTCGTGAAGCTGCTTCCTCCACTGATCCTCTATCACCACCATTAGTTCGTGGTTTCTTCGGC
>NC_090881.1:24377403-24392403 GCF_036669935.1 Montipora foliosa
ATTTTAGCCCTGGATGTCTGACTAACGCAACTTGATAAAATTAAAGAACACAAGAAGTGGTAATAAAAGCTTTCCATGAACGCATTTTCCCGAACCTCGACAATTCCAGCGCTAGTAACATACATAATGAAAAATAGGGGAAAAAATATAACTTTGCTTTTAAATTTCCAAAACTTGTTATACACAAAGGTGTGAAACCGAGATAAGTAAAAAAAACGATCTGCACAATAACTTCGTTTGCTATTTAAGCAACAGCTTAGTAAAAGACGCCTCTAGTTCTTGAATCAGCAAGTCTCTTTAGTTCACGTAAGTCACTTTGGCCTGTCGCTAAAATAGTAAATAATCCCAATCAATGCTGTGACCAGTGTTTTTGTATGATTTGCTATGCTGATATGCACTCACTAACACAAAAATGTCAAGTTAAAATTGAGTTGAAGCACGTGAATCACCGCTTGGTTGGACACATAAGGGAGCTTAAGCACGTGCGTTTTTGAGACGCGGACGGCAACCGGAAGTGAGCTGTTTTCCCTTTGAACTTGTCTTCACACAACCACATTTACATTGCTAAGTATCTTTTCTCCGTTAGAGATGATTGGTATAAAAACCAGGGAGACACCACTGTCCTGGCACGCGAAATGTTCTCTTCCGGTTGCCGTCCGCGTCTCAAAAATGTGCGTTCTTAAGCTCCCTATAATCAAACTGAGGAAGGCAATGAGATCCAGATGCTCTGCTTCAATGTTTACAGCTCTTTCTGGTCAATGATTTAATGAAGCTGATTCAAATACATCGCCGACCTGAGCAAGTTTCCAGGCCTCGAAGACACGGACATCTTTTTCTGATGAGTGATGTCTCATTAGTTGGTTCCAGGCCACTCCGCGCATGCCATCTCTTGTGTTATCACCACATTGACGACAAATGCGCACCAGTCCTTGCACTGCCGCAAACCTGATTCTCCAACTCCAGTCTTTATGCACTTTGCCTGAGGGAAGAGATCACCATGAAAATAAAGCAAATTGACTGGGTAAATCTAACAAAACTTTTATTGATGCCCTGGAATAAGCCAAACAAAAAAGCCACCTGTGTTCATTGCTCAAGAGTCATCATTCCAGCAGCGCCCACTTGAGTGGTTTGAGGACGGATAAGCGTCATTCCCCGGTGAAAGACTGCTTCACAATTGCCACAAAAATGGAATCGCAAACGCTATTATAAAGACAATTAAGTGCATGGGTGAACTACTGTAACGCAAATGCAAGCACTGGCAAGAAAAATGGAATTTTCTTCTCTTCTTTCATCTACACTTGAGTTCGAGTTTTAATTTCGCACAAAGCAAACGTTCAGGTAAAAGGACTCGTTGCATGCTTGGGTGGTTGAAAACTTGTCCGACATCTTTGAAAAAGACACCGACTGGATGCGTATCTTCCCTTCCCTTATTTACGCATCACGTATTTTCTTTGCTTTTTAGCGCACATTCGAATCAGACTTAGTCGATTGGTCCTAAGAAGAACAGTTTGCAGCAAACGTGCTTGAATTTTTTTTACAAACGACGTGTGCATTAAAAGGGTACAGAATGGCTTATCTTCACTTTCAAATTTCCTGGGCGCCTTAATTTTGAATAATTGCAAAAGTCAAGTAAAGCTATGATCCTCGCAGTTATGGGCGCAATTTTTTTAGCAATTGCGTAACGAAGCTTGAAAAATTCAGGACTTCAATGGGGTTTGAACCCGTGATCTGGCGATACCAGTGCGACGCAAAGTTGGCTGTAAACATTATTTGTGGTAGTTTAAAGTTAGTTTTTTCGACAGAGTGGCGGTTTCCTTTAATGATACGAATGATTACTAATCGATTTTCATTCATGGATAAGTTTATACCTTCCTCAAAGGGAAACTTGATTTTCAGTAAATCCAAAAGCCCCAGGCCCTCTCTCGACATGGTGTTTCTACTACCAAATATGGCAACCTTACGGTTAGCCTCGCTCCCAAGCAAAGCAGTTTTCTGGATTGCAGAGGTCTGTCCGCTCAAACATAATGACGTCATGCAGTCCGTGTACAGGTATGCTAGTTCCCAGCGCCAACCAGTCAGCCCAGAGCAATTAGAAAACTGAGAAGTCTCAGTTCTTATGCTGCTCTTGTCGTCTGGAGTGGAGAAATCAACGAAAATAAATCGAACATGAGGTAATTTAAAAAATGAAAGAGATAAGAACTTTCAAAAAATCCTGCTAAAAAACGCTAGTTCTTGCGAGCGGTGAGTTATTCCAAAGAGAACGCAAACCACATTCTACGCCGAAGGGGACCAACGTGAAAGCGCAGATTCGCTTGAGTCAGCCTCCTCCTCCCCACCCCCACCGCTAAAAATAGCACCTTTTGCTCGTGATAGCATCAAAACGACCACGTTATTAATTGGCTCACCTTCATCTCCAAGCGGGATGGTAACTGAACTAGCCAGTGTATGTCCGCTGTTTAGACTATTTTTTGTTTCTGATCTTGCTATCTTTGCCATGGGGACGTCTCCCTGGGTATTCACAAATACCGGTTCCTGAACGTTAAATCGTACCCCTGTTCCAATGCGAGGTTTCACAGAACCTTTAGTCTCTTTCTTTAATGCATCTGTTTTGTGAGCCTTTTCTATTTCGTCATCCGAATCGGAATAAATGTCTATTCCTCTTGCGACCGGTTTTCGCGTTTTCTTGAATGTTCTTGATGCGACCTCGTAACCATCTCTTCCTCGACGCCCACTTTCTACACTGCTAACATCCGCAAAACTGGCCTCGGAAGAGGCCCTGCTGCCTGTATCACGTGACATGACACTAACTGCGTCATCTTCTTCTCGATGAACAACCTGTTTATCTTCAAGGCTGAGACCAGCGAAGTCACGCAGTCCTCGAACTAAACTTGGCGTCTGTCCTACTGAGACTGCGCTTCTTTTTGCCCCATCGGAGTCCAAATCATCATCAGTAAAGTCTTTGACGTTGAAGGACTGGTGACCAGTTATGCTTGACAAGCAGTTATTGCAGAGGTTAATATGACGCGCATGCGTATCTGACACCCCTTCCGGCCGGGAAAAAATACCTGCAGCCAATGCTTGAAAGGTGCGCAAAACGGCAATCTCGCTCTTTGACACCTCCGTTAGTACCTGAAAAGCACAGCAAACGTCTAACCTGAAAATAAACGGATGATGAAAAATATTCAGCCTTGAACCGAGCTTTGAATTTTTTCAGGCTTTCATTTCGCTCTGTGATGATAAAGAACTAAAAATGTAGCGTAATAGTGATTATGCATGCTTTACTGTATTATGAATATTCTGGTGTCTTACCATAACTCAGTTCTCAAGCCTGTCCCACACATGCTCAGTCCTTCCAAAGCCTGTCTCAGCCCAGTTCCCCTATGCATAACACTCCTCCATACATCCAGAGAATGCCAAAGGGTTGGTGACAAGTCATGAATACTACTGGTGGGTGCAGGACTTTGAGGAAGACTCGGATTGCTAGCCTCATTGAAACCCTATGAAGGTTTTAAATTCAAGTCAATATTTATTATTTTTTACATTAACCCTTTTTGCTCCTGTGGGGTTCCCCATTGACGAGTAAAATCGTCTGGCGTTAGACAGAGTAAAATCTATTAGTCTCAGTGGCCCTTACAGGAGTGAAAGGGTTTAGAGAAGGCAGTAAAGCTCAGAAGTTTAATAGAGTGCTCCCTTTTTTCTGTTGCAGTGCCAGCATTGATAATATTATTGTTTCATTGGCCCTAAAAAGACCCCATGGAGATTGGTCAATTATATGTATGTAATAGCGCAAAACTGATTCACTTCCTTCTCTGAATTGACTGGGGTTGTGTATGAGTAGTTTTGTCTACATGTCAGGTCAGTGATATCTAAAACTTCACATCAAACTTATCATAAGGTCTCCAAAAAGTTTTGTCTCACAATTGGGAACCTGCAGGACAGTTCAATGGCTTAATTATTACAGTATGCTGTTGTGTTAAGAATCCGGCCGCCTCTGTTAAATGGAAGGGTTTTTTTGATCCCGAGAATGATACTGCACTTATTTATTACTGTTGTAAAGCCCTGGCAGCGTAGGTGCATGGAAGAGAGCGATACCCACAATGGCCACAGAATGACATTCAAGATACAATAGTTAGCACCCCCCCCCCACCCCCCAACACAAATCAGATCCCCGACCTAATGGTGATACGACCCAATATTATTTTAAGGGAAAACTTTGAGATGACTTGTTCATTCAAAAACCATAATTTTTATTATACTATCAGTAATCTTGGATTAGTGAGGTGTGTTCAATCCTAGCTGTTTTGACTCATTGATGAGGTATTTGAAAGGAGTTTTACCATCTTGCAGAGGATCGTTTTGCACCCTTTTCTAGTATTTATTCACAGAGTAATGAAGGTATTACACTGTAAGTATTTTGACTGTTATCTGGTTGCTATTAATTTCATTAAAAACAATAATATTATGGAATTTACATGTGGTATAATGCAATATTAATTATCAGTTTTGTGGGGTATCAGTAGCCTGTCTTGCTGGATAGGCAAACAGCATGACTTCCAGGTGTGTAAGCATGTGGTATTGCCGGATGGTCACCCATCCAGGTATTAACCATATCCAACAGGACCTGACCTCCCTAATGGGCAAGCCATAACATTATTACATGAGATCGAGGTTATTTGTGCCAGAACAAGATGATATCCAAGGATCATATGACATAATGATTGACACCTGTGGGACACTCCGCAGAAGTGACATGATTAGAATGCATTCTACTAGAATGCAACAAATACATGTGTATTCGGCAGGTACCGGTATTACCTGATCTGCACTATCTTGAGCAGGCTCTTCCTCGTGCTCCTCCTCATCTTCTTCTTCTTCCTCAATTAACAATGGCAGTCCCATTCTACCTCCCTCCGTAGCCTCTGCAATTGGTTCTGCTTCCAGGGGTTTTTTCTGGGTTTCAGGCTCTGCTTCCTTGTTAACAGCAATTTCTGATGGAAGCTCTACGATGGCAGCATCTTCTCGGTTTGGTTCACCACAGCCAGTGCAAATAAGTTGCCCCTATGATAGAGAAAGAAAAAAAAAAAAAAACCAAAATAGGCAATGTGCATGGCCACATCACTGTAATGCCTAAACCAGAATGCTTCATCAATTGAATTTATGCTTATGTATTCAGATCAGAAACCAGAATAAAAAATAATTTATCATCAGTAAAATTTGCCTGCCAATAGACCCCACTCATCGCACTCTGGTCTTGAGAGTGTTAATTTACCCCCTCAAGTAAATGTCCAACTCTTTTCACAAGAATACATTGTATTCTAGACCACCATACAATCATGTTTTGTTAGTGGTCCAATGACAACCATTCTCTGGCTCAAATTATCTTAAAGTGTCAGTACAACGTGATAATAAATGATACTTTGCAAAGTAACTCACCACTTCTTTCATGTATCTCACAGCCATCAAAATCCCTGGAAAACATTTGTAAGCCTCTTCATGCTCAACAGGAAGTACTACAATATTAAGACACAAAAATCAAATAAAATCTTCATGCAAAAAACCTGTAGGTTGCATAGGCAAACGTTGCAATAAATTAATGTTCTTCTTCTTTCTCTCATCTTAAAATCTTAACAGATGACTTTTCTTTCAGAAAAAGTGGGTCATAGTTTTGTGAAATCCAAACATTTTTTGGGCCAGGTAAGTGTTGTATTAAACCTATTCCAGTTTTAAATATTCTTATTTTAATGTCTTTATTTGCCGTCACTTGAAGTAATGACATGAAACGGTCTGAGTCCTCTCAGACTGGTAAATTAATGGACATTCTGTTACTATGTCAAGGCAGTTCACTAATGGCATCTGACTAGTAAGTTACGTTGATACAATGGCAAATTTTAATAATAACCTGTCAGGTATTGCCGCAATGATTTCTTTTCATCTTGATAACCCTAATAATTCAACATCAGGTTATGATCAGGTTATAAATATCTAACATTTAAAATTTTTATTTCCCACTCTCTCTCTCTATACAGGGCTTTTCAGGGCCAACAACTCAAATAATAATAATAATAATAATAATAATAATAATAATAATAATAAACAACTTTATTTATTTCACTTACTTACATTAAAAGAAATAGAGATGATTGATAATAAAAAATTCAAAATTCTATAAAATTACGAATTCCATGATGCAGAGATATTAAAATCATACAATCGAATTATACTAATGACAGCTAAACCAGTGTCCATAAAACGCTTATTATAATAATAATATAATAATAATAATAATAATCACAATAATAATAATAATAATAATAAAATGGAAATGGTAGCATCGCAAAACCCGCCGAGACACAAAAATGGGAGGAAGAAAGGTTACATGGCTATAATGAGTGACCTTTGGAGCGAACGTGGATATTCAGATCTGGGACTCTCAAATCAAAACCTCAGGGATCAGGCGGCGATATTGGAAAAAACATTCGGGAATGTACAAGAAACAATATTAAAGAACACTGGGGATGAGGAGCGTCAATTTGTTGAACATGGGGAAGGAGAAAATTTGTTTTTCGAAGACCAAGAATCAAATATTGAAGCCGAACAAAGCACCGCCAAAAATTTGCATAATTACGTACTTAGACCCTGAAGATCCCAAGAATCCTGTTTTGACACCAATGGACCTTAACCCTTGTGCGCACGAGATCCTGGAAGGTGCAACATTAAGACTTGCCTCAATCAGCCCAATTATTGGTGACTTTGGACGCCGAAACATTGACGCGAGGATAAAACAAAGGCCCACGCGGACGGACCTTAAGAATATCAACACTGCCATTGATGTGCTGATGAGGCGTGAAGTGGAACATTCCATAGACCCAATTACCAATCCCTTTGGGTATTTATGGATGGCCAATTGTATTCTTTATTCGGTCGTCGTGGCATTTTTGATAAACAAAGGATGGAAAAAAGAAAGCGGAATAAAAGTTCAGACAAAAAGGGAAACAATTGGTCAAAAGATGAAAGAAGCATTCCTTAGACAAGCCACTGAATTAAGGAAGAGAATTTCTATAGCTACTGCGGAGCTGGATAGAATAAAAAAGAACAAAAAGATCACAAAAAGAGGGAAGAGAAACAGAGCGATGTTGGAGAGGGAATGCTGTATTAAAAGTGTCAGCGGCCAGTCTAGTGGCATACATCGAGCAGAAAAAATCAGAACTCAGGAAAGCAAAGGGAGGATTCATCCGGAAGCAGAAACAAGAGGAAATAAGATCATTGAACAGCAAGTTCTATGTAGATCCAGGCAGTGTTTATGATCGCTTCAATGAGATCATAAAAAGCGATCCAGAAAACAACAAGCCAAGCTACACAAAGTCAACTGGTGAGAGGAGTGAAGAACAGCAGGGAATTTTTGAGAACATCACAGAAGCCAGTAGCTACTGGAAAGATCTTTGGGAGCAGCCTAGAATGGTACAAGAATGATCGAGACAGCGCCTTCTGAGATGTGCCAGTGTATGCAGAGAAGATGGAAGTAAGAGCAAACCGGATCGATGCAAGAGTTGTGGATAAGCAGAAGAAGAAGGTGCTACTACTAGAGATGAGTTGCCCGTGGATGGCAAACAGGAAACAGAAGGAAGAAGAGAAAACCTCGAAGTACGCACCGCTCAGATGGAGATGTGTCAGCAGTACCCACACAGCACAACATCATCATCGATGTGCTTGGGGGCATATTAAGAAAGACACTAGATAGTATTAAAGAACTTGTAAGAGTCAGGGCAGATAAGATCTTACTGGATATGCAAAAGGCAGTCATCTCAAGTACCCTTAACATTGTATGGAGTTTCAAAGTTCCCACTACGTACTGTAGGACCAACGAACTGGTCAAACTTTTACCCACAACTTTTTGGGTTTCTTATATCATTTGAGAATTTCTTTATTTTACTAATTATTTTAGGCTATGGTAATGACAAGTTACGCGATTGCGCCTTGTCAACATCTCATTTAAGGAGGCATCCTTATGTTTTACTGCCCATAATAGTAATATTATTATTATTATTATTATTATTATTGTTTAATATTATTATTATTATTATTATTATTATTATTATCTCTGTAATTATTATTGTTTTATTAGAATGTTAACTGTGGCTGGGCAACTCAACTGGCTACTCAAAAAGCACAGCTAGACATGCGACTATGTCCAGTATACTCCAGCCAAACAGAATATAAACTGACATCCTATTGGTGAGGGCAGAACTTGAACCATTAGGGTCTCCAAATTGCTTTAACCACTCACTCCACAGTGCTTCCACCATGAATAGGTTGAGTTAGGGTCAGTATTCTTGGGTCTTTATTAGACATACCGGTACATGTAATGTCAGGTCCCTGTGTACACCTTGTTAGCCTTTTTAGGCAAGACCCATCATTTAGATAGCACAAAGGTTGACGGTATACCCAACAAATATCTCAGCTGATTAATTATGTACTATGTACCTTAAGATCTTGTGTCATGTTGTGGTAATATAATCTTGAAAATGCCAAATGACCCATCTGCAGGGAAAAGCACAAGGCTATGAAGACAACAGTACTATAAAGTACGGTAAGCACTCTGATTGAACTGTCTTAGGTTGGCTAAAAATAAGCTAAAGAGAGCGTAGTTTAATGTTTGTATAAACGTACCCTTTCCTAAAAATAAGCTAAATTTGATTGACTTGATGCCAGCATAATTAACTAGTTCTTTTTTAAGACTGTGGTCTTCATAGCACAGTAACAAACAAACTTGAACAGACTTAAAGCAATCTAAAAACCTTTCAGCCTATTAAATGAAATAGTCAGACGTACAACCAATGAATATGTAGTACACACCTTAATGAGTTTGAGCTCTGCTGTTCTGAGACAGGTTGGACTTCTTGTACACTTCCTTATCCAGTGAAGACAACTTTTAGCAAGATATAGCAAACTGCATAATGACAGTGAAACAATTAAATTAGTCAAAACCGTAGACATAAAATGAACAGGCCATCGGTGCAGTCCTTTTACAACCCTAAAACAATAGTAAGAGTGTTTCATGTGACGTCACAGTGGCCATTTTGGTGTCTCTAAACAAAGGAGGGACGGCCATGTTGGCAAGCCTGCAAATAATTTTTGTTATAAGCCTGTCATATGTCAGGCCAGGGACAAGGTTTGACCTGACATGCAGCCACCCTGGTTGGACAAAAAAAACATTTACCAGATTTACATATCATTATTAACCCTACTCATTGAACCCAACTCACGTAATAGTCCTCTGATATTTCTTGGTGACCAATCAAAGTTATAATAATACAAGCTACAAGTTTTTAGAAGTTTCTTCAGACCAATGTATTAAAAAACAGTATTTTAAATTTAATCATAATGTTTGAAATATTCACGTGCACATGTACATGTATTGTCCCGCGCAGTGAATCACAGACTGAAAATCACTGGAGCACGAAAATAATGTGACATGTTTTAAGAGGCACAGCATTTTTTTTATTTTAAGCAAATTAGAACAAAAACATTGTTTTAAGATGGGCTGAATTTTTTTTTGCACTTTCATAAAGCAGTTTTCTGCCACGATGATTATTTGTTGATTTTGTCTAGTACTTAGTTGACAGCCCACTTATGCAATTTCCTTTTTTTATATCACGGTGTAAAATCCAAAGAGATGCTGCATGTTCTTATTTAATCAATAAATGTCGGTGGAGTTTTCATCGAAGCGATCGTGACAACAACCTTTTGACATTGTAATTTGAGCAAAAATTATAAAAACTTTTTGGCATCTAGATGGTTTCCACAATGACATCATGAAATTACAATTTCAAGTACATTACGAGATGTGTTTATACACATGTGAGCAAATTTAGTTACGCGCTTTTGTGGCAAAGTGAACTCCAAGTGTTTTCGTTGATTACCGGCCGCCACCACGGTCCACCAACATGGCGGCATTGTGTGAAACCCTTCTGCAAATTAATAACACCGGTCATCATGGCCGCCATTCCTTTATTTTAGAACACCAATATGGCCACCATGCATGACGTCGTGTGAAAATGCTCTATACAAACCTCATATTTATTACATATTGCCTGTCATGTTTTAGAGTGTCATCAACGTAATGAAGATTAAAGAAGATCATTGCAATAGACAGTTACAGTGAAAAATTGCCGCTCTATCATCTTCACAGGCAATAAACAGATACATGCACAGATCAAACAGAAGACCATATCAAATTTGAATCTACACAGAATTTAACTAGACCAATCCCCTGAAGGGTTCCCCATTGATGAGAAGAATCACCTGGCATCAAATAGAGAGTGAAATCTACAAGTACAATGTATACTGTCCCGCAATTTTATGAGTGAAAGGGTTAGATCTAGAGGTCACATAGTTTTTTAATAGACCTAGATGTTGTTAACCCTATTGCACAAGAAGTTCCCCAGTGACAACTAAAATTTATGGCCATAAACAAAGTAATAATATCACTGTGACATGTTTATAAATACGGCTGTTAAGAGGGATAAGGGTCAAGAGGAGGTTGGCATAAAAATTACCTTGGAAGTTGATCAATACTGGGAGGAGCTTGTCCAAGGGAAGTTATCAGCAACTCAAGAGATTCTGGAAAGTAGGGATACCACTGTTTATTTAAATTAAATTAATACCCCTTATAAAATTATTAGGTAAAATAACATGCTCTAGTGAAAATAACAGGGACCTTTAAATTCGGGTACAAAGCAGAGTGCAATTTGAGTTCAAGCTTTAATTCCATTTTGAGCAATGTACAGTACAAAGAAAGTTCACTTCCAAACCCAATAAAAACCCTTCCAAAAAAGGTCACTATTATTAATGCAATATGAAATTACCAAAATAATAATTCATAAGCATAAAGGGTTGATTCTCCTAAATGTGGGTGGAGTTGTAGCCCTGAGTGGGTTTCTGTGACACTTAATTAACCTACGAGCAAACCATGCACAACCAATATGATTTGATATGCATTTGAATTGATTTTATTTGTGCATGATCCCAAAAGCTATTCAGTTTTAAAAATTATCACATGAAAATAAGAAAGTTTTATAATGAGATAGCAAATTTGAGAAGGACTGAGAGAGCAATGGTGAGAGCAATGTGTGGTGCAAAACCAATTATGGAGAAAAGGATATCAACAGAGAACCTGATGGAGTTGTTGGGATTGAAGGAAATTACAGTGGTTCAGATGGCAATGGCAAAGGCAAATGGAGTGAGATGGTAACGGGCATGTGTTGAGGAGGGATGATGGGCATGTTCTGAGAAAAGCGTTGGAGTTCGAAGTGAAGGGCAAGAGGAAGCGAGGACGACCAAAGAAGACGTGGAAGACGCAAGTGGAGAAGGAGAGCAAGAGCGTTGGTTTGGGACGCCATAAATCGAGCGAGATTGAGAGTGGGAGTTAGAAAGATTGCTGACAAAGTGGGGTAAATCCGGCCATCCCCGTTTACGGGTCGGAATAAACCCAGATCAAAATTGGATTGATGATTGATGATATTGAAAGCATTTCCAGGCCAAATTTCTGATCCTTTATTCATACATATGTAACAGGCTAAAATGCCAGCAAATCTACCCTCCACACCCAAAAAAGGCACACTGCATGATTGTATTACCTTACATTAAAAAGTAGGACAGAAATTGTGGGAATAAAATTTACCTTCTTGTATTACTCTACTTGTGCACTGAGCCAATAATCCAAGTTCTGTCCATGATTTTCCCAAGTTGACATGATTTCCTCTACCGCCAACCAAAACACCAGCTCTTCTCTGTAAACAAAATATTATTTGGAAATTATGTTGTTTTTTCACATATGGCAGTCAGACACTCTCAATAAATACATACATGTATTTATACAATGTAGGATCACTCAGATTTTTTTCAAGAATACCTGACACTTACATGTATGTCCAGGATAATTTGCACCTAATTAGATGCACACCGAAATTTGACATCCAACACAAAGTCTAAGCATTTGCTACCTAATTATTCAACAATAAATAAGGGTAAAGGTTGGTGCTATATAATTTTTTAGGTTAGGGTAAATGTAGCTGTTTATGTTAACTTGAGAAGCAGCATTTGGGATCGAGACACATTGGGATGTTAGTTGTCTGTATTCCAAGACATGAGTGATTTTGAAGTTGGAGAGAAGAGCAAGGGGGACACTTCGGGATGCTTATATTTGGTACACATCTAATTAGAGTCAATCCTGGACATATCTCACAACTGAGGCATTTTTATATTGCAAAAAGGCAAGCTTATTCATTTACACTTTGTCTCAATTTGATATAATATGAGCCATCTTTAAACTTACCTTTGATCTGGAAATCATTTTATGCGCAAATTCTTCAAGTTCCCTTCTATCTTCTTCATTGCTGTCATTAAACTATTGATGAAACGTAATAAGAGGTTATTGCAACTATAAGACCATTTTACCCATTTGCAGATAACATTGCAAAGGCAGCTCTAATTCTCCTCAGTTACAGTACTTAAAGACCCTGAGTGACAGTTGGAGTTGGAGTTGGAGTTTTGATCCTGGGACCTCCCACACAGTAGTCCAATTCTCAACTGACTGCGCCAAACGGTCAGTGGTATTGATCAGAAACATGACGGACCTTAACCATTATACAAGGAGTCAAATAAAAATCTAGAGGTCATTAGCAATGGCTTTTTCAGCCAACCATTAATGTTTCACTGGTCAGCAAATTTGAATAACAAAAACTAAAATAAGACTACATACAAAATAATAGATATTTTAAAATGTTCTTTCTGCGGATCATGCCATGTTGAAACACACACCTTAGCGATAAAATCCTCTGTTACTTCATATGGTATTCGTCTGACAAAAAAAAAAAAACAACAATAGTAATTATTATAATTTATAATAATGATACTGTATACTAAATTCTAAAACACTTTATATTGAAAAATCTAACAAACATGCTGACAGTACTTATATAAAGTACTCTCACACTTTTAAAAACTACTACTCAGTAAAATGCAATATTGTTCTTGTTTAAACATTGTACTAAGGAAACTGTTATCAAAACAAGATGAGGAGAAGTCTAAAAAGTCTGTCATATGCTCTACACTAACGAAGGGGCTTTCACAATTTTAATTTTAATAACTTAAAAGTTTCTCCTCATATCTGCTCATCTGTAGATTAACTTTTTAGATTTGGATAAACTACATTTAATTATTTTCTCACCTCGTCCTCGAGAATGTTCGAGGAGGCTCAGCGACCAGAGACTTTTTAGCAAGCCTATCTTCTAGAGCAAGCCTCTGCGTGTGTGAGATTATCCCAAATTTGTGAACAACTGGAACACGTTCCACTGGCATTTTTTCCTTTAAAAGACCTCTTAACACTCAGTTTACCATAAAACCTCTCCCAAAAGTATGGAATAGGATTGTCGCTCCAGACGGGAAGTTTTCATGTTCGCAAAATCGTTCGCAAAGTAGTTACCGGGAAGCCATGTTCTCTTTTGCGGTTGCCCTAGCAACAGTAATAAGCTGAACTGTACCCTGGGGTACCCAGTGAGTGATTTGCGCCTTTCACAAGTATCACGCAAGCGCAAATTTAAACTTCTCGTGACATTGGATATCGATGGAGGTATCGATGTGAGACGTAGCTACATGTATAGGTTTTTGGTGCTTATAGAGTAAAAAACAGTCAAAAACCACTGTTTCAATTCTGTCCTAAAACTTGAGAGGAGCGGAGGGATATATTTTTTTACTTTCTCGAACCAGTTTTTGCATGGTCATTAATTAAACCAAGATGGCGGTTTCCTAAACAAAATTACCTAGTACGTAGTTCAACAATGGATGTAATGAAGCCAGCGTTAATAAACATAGGTGGACGGTGTTATCGGAAGATGCCGTTCGAACAAAGAATCGAACACCGTGATTCTCTTGAGGAGGATTGTTATAGCGGTAAGTCAAGCTAGAGCAAAACTATATATGACACCGCCTTATTAGTCCGGTATTTGAAAGTCTACCCCTAAAGAGCTGTCTCGTCAGCATATTAATAGGGAGTTTAACTGGGACGCGACGGCAACGAAAACAATAGCTTTGCACGCTATGTGCGTGCATTTTCCATTTTTGTACATTTCTTTGACGTTTTCGGTAAATCGATCTGCGACGCGAAATGACCAATTTTCAAGTTTTACGGAGAACGTGAACACAAGGCAGCAAATTTGAAGTTTCTTTCGTAGCTTCATCACCGCACCTCCAAATCAGTTCCTGGAAAGTTGCGCTAGTTTTTAGAAGTTAGGCAAACCGACTTAATGACGAAAAGATTAATAAACCTGAACTTGCAATTTTAAACGACGTGTTCGTTACCGTCGCGTCTTAGATCTTAAACTCCGTAATATTGCAACTATAATTATTAAGGTTTAACCCTCAACAGTTATTAGCAAAAATTGCCTCAATTTGAGTCATCACTTGTAATGTGCTAATATTGTAAAATAGTTAGCACTGTTTTTCAATTTCAGTTTCATTGATATAAATGGGTAAATTCAGGACGTAAAAGAGCGTTAATGAAAGACAGATCTCTTATTTGGCAGAGAATTTGACATACGATCGTGAAGATGAAGCTTGTGATGCGTTTGGTTCGATAGAAAAGACAGAAGAAGGCTACCAGCTGTGCATGCAAGTCCCAAGTCTATTGTATAAATTCATAATTGGAAAGAAAGGAGAAACAAAGAAAAAAATAGAGAAAGAAACAGGAACAAGGATTATGATTCCCAGACCAGGTGAAAAGGGAGATTTAGGTGAGTCTAATTTTTTTATTTTTAAATTAAACATGTTTAGATGAATAGCAAATACTGTTTTTATAATGACTGCAAAATTTTCGGGCACTCATTGGCTAATTTTTATTGTCAATAAGTGGACAGACACATAAATTAATAATTTATGCAATATTAACGCAATATTGCTCCCGTCAGATTGAGGTTTCTAGTAATTTTTGTCTCGCTTTCTTCT
>NC_090881.1:24402403-24414903 GCF_036669935.1 Montipora foliosa
CATCGCTCTAAAAATTCTTTTGCAGCTAAAACACGTTACCAAAACTTGTTTAGTTGCAAAGGTTATGACTGAATTTCCCTCTGAGTTGATACCAAAGAGAGAAATTCCTTTTGAAATATAAAGATCAAAGTGTAAATTTCCCGATTACCGTTGTTCGTTTCTAAATTGAAACGCATCTGCTCTGTGATATTTCTGTCTATAAATTAATTTCTTTATTTTTTGTTCAGAAAAAAAGACGCATTTCACGGTGACTTTATGAAATATGTAAATGCTTTCTATTGTAATATCTGTAATGTGCGTCATCTTTTCCAGACAGAATCGTTTAGTGGTTTTCTCACCGCTCATATAAATTGTAATCTCAGGAAAATGAAACGAAAATCATCTCGGTAATTAGATTTGTAAACTTTAAGTTAGGACCACTAAAACAAATATTTAGCTTGTTTTAGGTAACGAAGAAAACTGTTCCAAAACATTATGAAACTGATCGCTTTGGGGTGAAAAATAGAAACTTTTTATTCTCTATTTCGTGTGCGAGAAGAAATTAAGGATTTGAGAAGTGGCGTCAGGTTTGTTTTAGTAAAAAAAGCCAGATGTTTTTTAAACCACAAAAGAGAGATTACCATCGCTCTAAATCAGGTTTTAAGACCGCATTTACCTAAATAAACGCAAATGATGTATCGTAAAGACTAAATGGTATGGCTTTTTAAAGTTTAAATACATGAGCTATTAAGACTTTGAACCTGACTCGGGAAATAACTGTGTAATTGTTTAAATTGCTTTAGTTTGATTTACCTAACGTAATTCGTTTTTGAAAGAGATACTGATTTTATTCGATTTCCCCGTAGGTAAGAAATATGGCTCTGTTAAAACCCAGACACCTGTTTCGGCAGTGACGGTCAACTGGCCGCACGCGTGGGGCAATCTTTCGCACCTTTGTTTAGCTTATAACAGCAGGAATTGATCTTATATAAACCGCGCTTACCAATTTTTGCGGACAATTTTGAGTCTTACGAAGAATCAGTTCGACTTCTCCACTTTAAAAGGTGGAGCGATCAGGTCAAATATCGTGAGTTGTTAGCATTATGTCGAAAAATCGCGTTCTTCTGTGGACGGCTCCGAGATGCGTCTCGACGGCGTTTGAGAGATCAATCATGACTCTCAAGAACTCCAAAATTTTACACGAACCGTTCTCTGTAGCTTTTTATTTTGGCCCCGAGAGGCAGAGTCCGCGATATGCATCCCAAGAGGTCAATCAGCAAGCAACATATCGCAGTATCAGCGAGCTGCTTCAAAAGGAGTACGACGGAAGAGATTTCCTCTTCTCAAAGGAGATGGCTTACTGCTTGGAAAACAAGTTTCACCTCTTCACACAAGAGGGCTTTAAAAACTTTAAGCATTCCTTTCTGATCCGCCATCCACTAAGGGCAGTTTACTCCCTTTACA
This sequence comes from Montipora foliosa, assembly GCF_036669935.1. Lineage (NCBI taxonomy): Eukaryota > Metazoa > Cnidaria > Anthozoa > Scleractinia > Acroporidae > Montipora > Montipora foliosa. The sequence goes on from NC_090881.1 coordinate 24,403,847, forward strand.
AAGCCTCTACAAACCCGAAGCTTACGGGATGGGATTACTTTGATCCCGCAGAAGCAGGTTTCCGACAGATGGCCGAGCTTTACGAATTCGTTGAGCGAAACATTCACAGAGATCCTGTTGTTGTCGACGCAGATGATCTACTGGATTCTCCTAACGAAGTCCTAAAGGGCTATTGTGAGGCAGTGGGGTTGGAATATGAGGAGAACATGACTTCCTGGGAGCCTGGGCCGATACCAGAATGGGATGTCTGGGCTGGATGGCACGAGGACGCATTGAAAAGTTCAGGATTTAAAGCAAGGGACAACAAAAATAGAAATCGGCCCTGTGCAGCTTTCGACATTGAGGATCTTCCGCCTCAAGTAGCTTCTGTTGTGGAAGATTGTATGCCATACTATGAAGCCCTGCGCGAAAAGAGAATTAGGCCAAAGAACAATGAGCTATATTGACTGTGCAAAAATGAAAGATACTTTAAAATCAACTTCAGTAAGAAGACATTACATCGTGCAAGGGTTGGTTGATCGAAGCCTGGTTAGCGCAAACAGTTGGTTAAGAGGTCTGGACGGTATCAAAACCTATAGGTTTCCATGGTATCTAACGCTCGTTAGCGCTAACCATGCTTCGAGCAACCTGGGCCAGAAAAATAGTGTTCATTGGCCTCCATTTCAATGATTGCCAAGCCTTTCGTCCTCAGATTAAAAAAAACTTGAACACCTTGTGACGGAAAATATAACTTTGAGTGGAAAATACCGAGCAACAGCATTAATTTTAGGCCAGCTGGTTTAACTAGTTTGTAATACGAAATAAACAGCACTGCTGGAAGCTTAAGTATAATTCAGAACATTTAAATGAGGTAGCTTTGTTTTAGATGTCCCAGTGCGCAATTTGCGCGCGCAATTTGCGTTCCATTTTGGCGGTTTTTGTACCCTGACATGTGATCACTAAGCTTTAAAAGGCCCATTTACTGACCAGCTCTTAGCTGGTTTGGTCGGTTGAGTTGGTAGAGCAAGTGTAGCACAATTTCATGTTCATGGGTGGCCTGCAGAGCAGGCGTTTTTTGACTAACGCTCGTTGAAAGTGGTTTTCGACAAACTTTGGTTGAAAGGCCGCCATACTGGGAGTCCACCAAGAAAAGACAAACTCACAGTCCTCTCCCCTGAAACAACCCTAACCCTTCATTAATGCGAACCCAAGGCCTAAAAACTATTATTTAGGTTTAAGGTTACATTAGGAAAGGGGTAGGGTTGTTCTGGTGATGGAAGGACAGTGACCTGTAAAAAATACCTGCCTATTCGCGATTCCCCGGCGTTCGAGCCTGGATTTTCTCAGGCTTCCTTTGCAACTGCAAAAATTGTTCAACTAACTGCCATGATCTTTCCACTTTTCATTTCTTCTATTGGTGGAGTTGATTTCGAGATAACATTAGTTAAGTCCAATCGGTGGTTAGAGTTTCTACGGAACCGAAAGCAAGCACATGCAAACCCCGCCTTAAGCCCCATTTACACGAGCAATTTTTCCTTGACAAGTCCACTTGTCAAGGAAAACTTGCTGACTGTACACACTAGCAAGTTTTCCTTGACAAGTTTTCCTTGACAAGTTTTCCTTGGTAGTGTAAATGAAAAATATGACAAGTTTTCCTTGTCACATTTTCCTTGTTGTCCATCTACACGAGCAAATTTCAGACTTGACAATTTTTCCTTGTCAAGGAAAAGCTAGCACGCCAGATTTTCCTTGACAAGGAAAATTTGTCCACTATTCCCCATCTACACGAGCAATTTTTCCTTGTCAAGGAAAACTTGTCAAGGAAAAATTGCTCGTGTAAATGGGGCTTTAGCTTGGTTTCCTCCTTCAATTAATTTGAAGGCGTGGTAAGGTGACGTCTCTAGTGTATTTTTTCAAAAGTGAATTCCTGAAATACCAATTACAATTCCACAGTCTTAATTTCGAGAGACAATGTTCAGGCCATCTTCAATACTAGGCCGGAGTGGGTTTTCTACTAACTATGGTTTTGCATGGATTTTTGCATGCTCTTTTGAATAGTTATGGAGACTGGGGCGAGCTCTTGGTAGGAATTCCATATATGGTAAATAATTTGTACCTATTCTTCTGGGCCCGGTTGTTCAAAAGCCGATTAACGCTAATCCCAGATTAACAATTAACCATGCAGTTTATTTCTCCGCTCCCAAATGCTGTTCAACGCTGATTTTCGACAAAACTTTTCATTAGAAGAACTCAATCTTGAAAGGCAAAAACAAGCAAAAGAAACTTTCACCAAAAAGTTGAAAACGTGAAACAGAGGTTTACGCTAATCCTGGGTTAAGTTAATCGGCTTTCGAGCAACCGGTGGGCCCGGCTGTTCGAAACCAGGATTGGCGTAAACTTTTGTTTCACGTTTTCAACTTTTCGGTGAAAGTTTCTTTTTGTTTTTTAAGATTGACTTATTCTAATGTAAAGCTTGCCGAATGTCAGCGTTGAACAGCATTTTGGAGCACAGAAATAAGCTCCTTGGTTAATTTTTAATCTGGGATTAGCGTTAATCAGCTTTGAACAACCGGGCCCTGTTGGTTAGTTAGTTCTTAGGGATGTTTGAACGCAGGCTAGAATAGGTATGGGTCGCGTTATATTAACAGAGGATTCTTTTGCCTTGTTCCCAAGGAGCGACCGAGATGATCCACTCCAGAAACGAGGTACGCAAAAATTTGTTTCCATTTTCCCCACGTCGAAGAGACAAGACAACAACACGACCAGGGCCCGGTTCCTCAAAAGCCGATTAACGCTAATCCCAGATTAAAAACTAACCAAGCATTTTATTTCTCTACTGCCAAATGCTGTTCAACGCAGATTTTTGGCAGAACTTTACATGAGAAGACGTCAATTTTGAAAAACAAAAATAAGCAAAAGAAACTTTCCACAAAAAGTCGAAAACATGAAACAAAAGTTTACGCTAATCCTGGATTAAGTTAATCGGCTTTCGAGGAACCGGGCCGAGGTTAGCCGGATGCTTTCCACAACAAAAACGACAACGGAGTAGTAAAGAGAACCACAAAAGCTTACTGTTCAATATTCCAATAGTTATCACTCAGTGACTCTTGTTTATTACTTATCATTCCTTAAAAGATACTGGTTTCAAAGGGGTAATCCCAATGCTGATTATAACTCTTAGAGAGACTGTTCTCTTTTTCATAACTTTTCGAGCACCCTATTGCATGCATTGTACTCGTCTTTGGCCGGATTCGTCACGCAATTATCTTGCATGGTCATGCAATGTTAAGTCACACAATGCTTGACAGCTCATCAAACTGATCGAAAGTTTCAAAGTAAAATAATAAATTAGGCCCCAAAAATGCTCCGGCTCAAGATGTTAATGATCCAATATGGTACTCGAGATCATAAAACTATAATACAACTGGTTAAAAGATAAAATTTACCTCGACAGTTCCTAAGGGGAACCCAAATTCCCCAAATCCAAGATCTCATAACACTAGGAATGACATATTTATGTTCTTTTGTGAAGTTCACACACATTTTCTTCAACAAAAGAATATAATTCACCACGAAAGGGATTTCTGGCCCATCTCATTACACTGATATGATATAACTCCCCTCAAAAGGTACGACTGCCCACTGTAAACTAAAAATGTTACATCACGTTTGGACGACCTCTTGTCATCATTGCCGAATTCTTATCGTTCATTGTTTTTCAAAATCGATCTCATCACTTTCGACTAGGCCAAAAATTTTCCCCTTCATTTTTCTGTTCACATTTTAATTTAAAAGTCATCTTTGCCCCCTCGAAAGAAAAAAAACTTTTCTTGCTTCTACTGAAGGTGTTTCGAGGTAATACCACGTTTAAAAGGCTCTTTGAGCATTAAGTCAAAATAAACAAAACGTGGTTAAAATACCCATCTATATAATCAACACTACTTCCTTAACTTTGAACAACGATATAGTTTTATTGGTTCAAGTAAAATCTTTAACTTTTTCTTTATCACTTCGTACCAAAGACACTAACATTTGATTGACTACATATTCGTGAATAAGATTTTGCTCGGCAACGTACAGAACGATTTTTTTAAACTCGTGTCTCATGCGATACGGACGAGTGACGTTCAGTTAAGATGATGTGATCTTGACTGATAATACGCCATTTATCGGCTTGCAATGGGCCATTTCCAAGTTGCTGTTTGTCTCGGTTTCGAAGCGAGTCTTGGTGCTCAACTATTGTAAGGGAAACGAGTTTGATTCGCATAAGAATACGCAACTAATTTCCACTTGAATGGTTGTGTACCAGGACTCGCTTTGAAACTGAGGCATGCAGCAACTCGGAAATGGGCTATTCTGCCCAATACTACCTTGTTTCGAAAGGACCAGTCACTGAACATAATAGGGACCTTTAGATCGGAGGACGAGGACAATTACGAGAACGGGTTTTCCGTTCTGAGCACGCGCACTTCAAAAAATGTCCGCCTCCAAACCTTACGCGCATGCTCAGTATGGAAAACTCGTACTCGTAGTCGCCCTCCCCCTCCCCTACACCATTAATCAGCTACCGTAATCAAGACATCAACATGAGCAGGCAAAGGTAACCAGTTTAACTGGCTTCAAACACGTTTTTTATGAATAACTGATACTGGGAAGTGTTTTCTTAAAACACAGTACAGGGAGACACCCTCTATTAACTATGGTTAAAACTGATGAAGACATAGCAGCTACGAGGCGAGGGTTTCTTTTCTGCTTTGATAAGCGAGCTAAAGCGAGTGGTACCTTTTAACACACAAAACCTGTTTTAACTTTGTTTTTGTATAATATCACAGTAAGCTCAACAACGAACATATTTAAGCTTTTGACCTGCACTTGAAAACTTGACCTTTTTTAAGATTTATTCTAAAATTATGGTTGTGAATTTAAGATTTCCTTTGGCTTTCACCAGAAGGGAGGCTAGTATTGCCATTCTGTTCTGGAAAGAAGTTTGGGACATCGCGGGAAAGGACGCTTTTAGAAAACAGAACCTTTTGTTTCCGGTTACTGATGAAAAATGAAGTAGAATTAACATAGGACACCCAGTCATTGCTGGAGGTTTCTCTGCCAAGGTCATGGGAACGAGGTAGAGCAGAGAATGCCTGTTCTTGGTTTGCACCCACGTGACGAGAAGGCCATGTTGGTGTACAAAACAATAGAAAATGGCCCCACAATTTTTGTATAATAATAGAGTCAAATTCCCAAAAAAACATTTTGCTGCATTGTTCTGTACACCAACATGGCCGCCGTGAGGTCAGATGCAGAATATACAGATCGAGAGGGGGGATACCCATAACCTTCCTTTGTTCGTGACAGTTCTCTGGGAACCCAAGTGAGTAGTACACAATTCCCAACCTCGCCGGATTAAATTGCGCAGTTTTTGGAAAGAAAAGAAAGCCCTCGTTTACAGCGCGACTTCAACGTTTCTGATAAATGCTACACGAGCAGTCCCACTTTAGAGCGGTTTTCAATTGAGTGTCGAAAGTAATTAGATAATTACTTTGGTTTATGATTACTTTACTCAGTAATTGGTTCAAAGTTCTCGCGCCATTTTTTCAACCAATCAGAAGTGAAACCAAAACCAATCGTGGCTCACGCGTGCACATTTTCCCGTGCTTTTTGTCGGCTACGTGTAATTACTTCGAGTTTTCATTGGTTTGCCGGATTGTCTCAGTCCTTTTTGATTGGCCAAAGTAATAAAGAAAAGGAAAGAAAAGGAACTTTATTTAAGTGTCTAGTCGTTCTTGCGCTGAAGGGCTAATTGGGGACACTGTAAACTGAAATTAACAATGAAAGTAAATCAAGTCAAATGTTACTTTGGTTTTGGTTTTACGACACTCAATTAAAACTCGCTCTAAAACAAACCATTAGATAGATGTCTTATAACTTTCATAATCTCTGAAACATGCACATCAACGTTTGTCCCAGTCAGGCACGATTGGGAATCTTTTGTCACGCTATCCATCCTTTCTTGCAGTACACATCACGGGTTATTGATTGTCACGCAGTCGCTAATTTTACTCCAAGAGCTCGGCCACTAGCGGTGGCATGTCTAACTTACCAAAAAACTCAAGTGTGACATAATTTTCCAGCGCTTTCTCGCTAAACATACGCAGAGTTGGAAGGCAAAGGAGAAGCTTTCCAAGTCGGTTTGGTTTGTGGGGGTACAGCGTGGCCGCATAGTCACGCAAGTAGCTGTTCACTGTGGCTTGAAGTTCCTCGACTTTTCCTTTGTTCTTAAGCTCGGGTGTATCTGGAAAAAAAACAACCCAACAATCATTTTAGTCAATCTCGAGGCCCTTCCTTTTCTCTTGAATGAGGTCAACAACTAGGGAAAAGCAACGACCACTACGAGGAGGACGGAGAAAATTGTAACAATAACAATAGTTTGTAGAGAGATGTATTTTTCTGATAGTGACTCGAACATACCCGGAAAAAATCCTAATGCCCCTTTGAAGGAGTCGAACCTACGGCCTTCCGATTACCAGTTCCGCTGGGGGAAACGGGGATCGCAAGTGACTGGGAATCGTGAGAGATATATAGGGATCGGAAATCACTTGCGATTCTCCAAAGAAAGAGTTTGCTTGCAAGGTAATTTATAGGTACATTTGATGTCTACAAATTTCTCAGCCGAGACCAATATGAGAACTTTCAAAAGGCTAAGACCATTTATTCCGAATTGAAAGGGAAGACCGCGCGATTCTTCGTGCGATTTCCCCATTTCATCTATCAACAACTTTTATCCAGGTTACAGCACTTTACCTTCTATCATATTTGTTACGTTTCCTTAGATTTTGCGTGTTATTTTATCATCATCACAGCCTGCGAAGCAAGCGTTTCCGTTGGGTTTCACAAGAGAGAACTTTGCGAAACTTTCCCCCTCCCTACTCTCTTCATTTTTGCCTTTTTACTCTGTCAAAACATCGAAAAATCCTGCTTCTCAATATTTCTCAGGGGCACTCAACCAGAATATAGTTCAAAACCACTTAAACATAGCATTTTAAAACCTATTTTAGTATTTAAACGATAGATATAGGCATATTTTTATCTCCTAAACATTTTTCCATTCATTCTGAATGGAATGAATGGAAAAACATTTTTCATCTGTTCGTATTTCCTAGCTGAAAGTCTAGTAATCCGAAAATTATAGGGATCAAAACTTACCTTTTCGAAAATTCCTGTCAGTAAAAAGGCTCCCGAAAATTCTAGGTGACCTTTTTAGGGTAAAAATCCATTAAAAATGGGCAATTATACCATTTTTTAGATGTTGGAAAATCCTAGGACAGGCAGGCAACCAAGAAATTTTACAACAAATGCTCCGAAAATTCTAGATCTCAAATCGTCTTCCGAACAGATATTTTCCGAAAACTGACGTTGGGTGCCCCTGATATCTCTTCTGTTCCCAACGGAAACGCTTGCTACGCAGGATATATTCATCATATCTTTACTTGCCCTAGGATTTTAGGAAAAAGACTGCATGCTGTCTGCCATTTTTGTTTGGACTGTGCGGCTCTTTGTTGCATGTGGTTACTATAGCATCTTAATTGGGCCTTGAGCTAATCACAATCGATGTTATTTTATCACCATCATCATCATAGCCTGCAAAGCAAGCGTTTCCGTTGGTTTCACGGGAGAGAACTTTGACCAAACTTTCCCCCTCCCCACTTTCTTCATTTTCGCCCTCGTCACCTGTGCATTTATACTAAATATGATTAGCATAAAAGAGTCCACACACCTGGGCAAAGTAAGACAAGCGCAGACAAACAAGCAAACTCGTTCGAATCTAAATTCAAGCTGCGTAATTTGTCGCTAAACTCTAGCGTAGCATCCACAAGGTCCTCTGTCCATCCCAGAGCCACAACATCTTTCTTCTCCAGGATAACACGCTGGCTAAACCTCACTGACATGGGGTCGCACGCAACGGATCTGTATGCCAAACGGAAAACATTCAGATCCATAAAGCAGGCCTTGAGTAGGCACACTTGATCTTCAAGATCGAGCTCCCTAAATCCTGGCACACACTTGGCCCACTGAATGACGTACTGGAGCTCTTGATAAGCCAATTCCATGAGTTTATTCACGTCTTTTTCCCCCGGGGTTTTTGAACTCTCGATAGTATGGCCGGCAATGTCGGGAATCAAGGTCACGTGTTCTCGGATCTTTGCAATGAAAGCCATGACATCTTCTCTGTTGCTTGGCGACTCTGAGGGGTGACATGCCCCACTATCCGCATAATCATCCTCGTTTGCGACGCCGTTTGTGGTCGTTTCGTCCCGAGAGGGCCGTTGTGGCTTTTTAGGGCGATGATCCTGGAGAGAACGGTGTCGGTGTCTTCCCCCTGGTGTTCGGTCCTCTCGCACCGCTAAAAGACAACCGAACTGTGAGATGATGGGAATCGTCTGAATGAACCTTGATATTCCCACAATCATTACTCCACTCAAGCACAAAATCCACTTTACACAAGCATAAAAAATATGGTAAGGCCAAAATGTCTTGTACGGATGCTTAATTTAAGAAGCCTTCTGTCCCGGAGAGAAGGCTTCTTAAATTAAGGAACGGCGTTCCTTTTAAGCGTTAAAACTATAAAAAGCGGATGTACGGGACGATCAATGCCCCAAATTTGTCGCAGGCAGTGACGTACTCAAGACCTTTTTTTTAAACCACAGCTTACGCACCATATATACAGATACAGATCAACAGCAACATAAAGCTATCTCTTTTCAAGTTCACCATAACGGAAGACCCGATTGTCCGAAAAGACGTCTCCAAATACTAAAAGAACTCGGCCTGGGAAAGGCTCATCTCTGACAAGTAGCAAACACCAAGGGTCCGACGCGCCCTCATTCCAAAAAGAGGTGTTTTTGAAGGTTTCAATATAAAGAGCCAGGTTACTATAAGGTTTCAGGCCTTAAAACATCGTAGGCGTTGTTGGGATGTGTAGGAAATAATGGAACCAGAAATAAGCACGGAAAGGTTCCGGGGGATATAGAAGCGCATGCTCAATAAGCCACAAACTAAAAAAGGAAACAACACAAATAAAACCCACCTTCTTTAAGCATTCCCTGTGCCACACACTTCTGAAACCGGCAATACTGACAGCGGTTTCTGTTGATCTGATTCACCTCACAGTTTCCTCCTCCCTTGCAAGTGTACTCTAAATGTTTCTGCACTGTGCGCTTGAAGAATCCTTTACAGCCTTCACATGTAAACACACCATAATGGTAACCAGTGGCCTTATCGTTGCATACAACACACTCGGTTGTGACACTGGCCGCGTGGGATTGGTTTGATGCTGCGCTGTTTTCACTGCCCTCCTCGCTCTCTATTGACAATCGTTGTTTTGACGTCGCTTCCGCCGCGGAAGATGTAGAACTGCTGGAGGATTTTCGCGAGAATTTACAAGACTGGAGATCTTCTCTATCACGATCATCTGCTTCAGTCTTCGAGAGGGTTATATCCATAAAAACGTCCGCTAAGTCGCTGGAGGTTGAATCGAACGGCCTCGACGAACCCTCCATGAAACTGCAAATATAAACAGTAAAAAAAACGTTTTAACTGACCCTCCAACCGAAGTTCAAAATAGGCCTTTGTCGATATATTAAAATTCAGCTTGAAAGAGAGGTTTAGAAGACAAAGACAAAGGAAAAGATATGCAAATATTTTTCACATTCATTCCAACGTGTTTCTATTGTTTTTGTTCTCACTGCCTCACTATCAAGCTGAATATTTGATATTTCGAAAATGGCCTATTAACACTTAAGTGTCGTCCACCGGTGTCTAAAGCATCCTTCTTAATAGAAACAGCCCCAAATTTCCTGTTGGAAGCCGCGAGTTGCCAATATCCGTTTCCATGGTCATTTTGACAGCCTACGTGTACGGCCACACGTAGGCTATTAATGAGAGCGCTCTCAGTTTAATCGAGTATCGAGAAATCAAAACCGAAGCAATTCCTTTTTACCCATGACAACAGATGCATACAACCCAATTAAGCAATACGAACTCGCAGCAAATTTGTGTACACGTTGGTTAGCGCGGGAAAATGCAAGTCAGAATTATGCCTTTGGTCTCTTTCGTGACTGGTTTTGAACTTGCGCAAGATCGTCTTAGCCAATTAAATTAAGTACACGTTGATAAGTGACACGACACGTGACGTTACGCACTGTGCAAAGCTATCACTAAAAAGCGCCCAGCGTCCAGGCCTGGATGAATCTGCGTATAATATAATAAAGAATGTACCACTTCAGGAACTGCCACCCAACAACCAATTTGGTCTCTCTCATTTGAATCGAATCGAAAATTGTTTTGATGTATTTCCTGATGGAAATAATGTTGTTCCATGGTATTTCACAGTAGTCTCTGTTAAATCCACCTTGCGGTGCATGCACAGATTACAAAATCGGGGAAAACTCCCTGAATTTTTAAATATCTTCGGATATTCAAAGATTAAACTGCCTTTTCTCCGTAAAAAGTGATCTAATATGCGAAACAATTTTTTCTACTTTCTCGTTGTCTGCTCCGTCTCATCCTATGCCTGAGAAACGTGAGGCAAAAGTGTATTTTACCATTGGTATAGGATTCAATGAAGTCAAATCAATGGTGGAAGTTGCATGCATTTCAAACATTTAAGTGATGACCAATCAATGCGATCAGATGTTCAGTTTGTTACAACATTTCATATCATCCAAAGCATGTCCCCATGGAATGGTTCTGTCTCTTCAACCAAACGAATTAGGGCTTTGAACAAATATTGAAGCACACAACGCCATTCCCAGTTGTATCTCTTATGTTTTCTACAAAAACAATGGAGTACCGTGTTCTGTTGCGTTTTCTGAGAAAATGCAACAAAATACGGTCCGGTTGCGGATAAGCTCCATCAATTCTCAACTTCCCTTCCAACGACGCGAGAAAACACAAAAGAATATTAAAGGGGCTAGGTCACGCAATTTTAGGCAATTTCAGCATTGATGAAATGGTCATAGAATTAACTGAAATTACAAAATAACGGCTCAAAACTATAGAAGAACTCAAACAAAACACAGGAA
>NC_090881.1:24417403-24432403 GCF_036669935.1 Montipora foliosa
ATAGGTGTGTTGCCTGCAGAACTATTAGCCCACCAAGTTTCAATGGCCTCTGCTGCAAATTGACCGAGATAGCTCTATTTATATATACTTGATGTAATATTGGGTTGAGCAAATGACATCATCAGTCTTGTCATTTGCATATTTTACACATTTTGCAAACTTATATTATCTCTACTGGGCCTTTATTCATTCATTTATTTATTTACTTGCTTACTTATTGGGTATTCCAGCTTAACAAAACAGTTCATACCAAATGTTTGTGTTCTTCATGGAAAAGCATTTTTGCTTATTTTGTTACACGTCAATGATCAACAACACCAAATACAATGTCATTGTACGCTTCATTCTCATTTTTAATGAAGTATAACAATGAAATAGTTCCGCAGACAGGGAGTAGACCCTGGTGTTTGAACATTGTATCACTGTTTTAATACTGCACAAGTTTTTTTTTTGTTTCTGCATGGTTGCTATACTAAAAGTGCTTTTGAAACATACTACATTCATTTTTTAGTTTTTGAAAAATACAACTTACAATTTTCTTGCAATCTTATTTTCATTGGTAAACATACAGGTTGTAATAACCAAGATGGAAGGTTAAAATTAAGTTTGAAAATGCCTGGAACATTTTAGATAACATGTAAACATTTTCGAATGATTATTCACATCCATGCTTGAGGACCTAAAAGAACTCATATTTGACTGAAAAGTTTAGATTATTATTTCCCCTTCAGGTAAATACACTGTAACCATCCACCAAAGAAACTAAATTTTTTGTTGCTAATTGTGATAATACCATTGTAATTTCCATTTTCCTGCTCATATTTCAAATTGTCCAACAAGCTCACAAAAACATAAATTCATATCACTAAGAAAATTGAATTCATTCACTTGAGGGTTATCACATCTGGTAAACTAATGCTTTACTTCACAACATTGTTCTAGGTTGCAAGAAGATTATTCATGCTTGGTTGTGTTTGCATAACAAACACGTCACATTTCTGCAAAATTAAGCATGAAAAGAACGAAAAGATATCTTTAACGCTTTGCAAATACCAACTTGTATAAGCTCAACACCGACATAAACCATGCAATGCCATGTTTGCTTTGCAAACATCCATCAAACTGCATTCTAAGACAGCTGAAGAAATTATACAAACATTTTCTTCTTTTCATATTAATGACATCATTAATATTATTTCTTTATTAAAGTTTGAAAAGTTCACTTACTATGTATCAGTTGCAAATTCTGTCCTATGTACTCCAGATATTATTCCAAGGCAAAGTTCAGTCTCCCACAAAACTATGTTGGTGATGCATTATTTATTTTCACACAGACCGGCCTAAACACAACAAAAATCAACAGAAGCCCACGTCTAAAGAGCTTTTAGGAGACCTGCTGAGAGGTATGCTTGAAAGGGGTTAAAAGCAGCCTCAAAACAAAAGCAACATTTGGAGCCATTGGTGATACTCAAGCACTTAAAAGGAACATGTGGTCTTGTTTTGGTCAAAGCCAAGAACAATAATTTATTGCCCTGCAGGACATCCGTTTTTTGATTTCAAAATAAGGTAAAGAGGAAGATAAGGAGGGCTAAATTATGGAGCTCATTATGTTGAATATTGCAATGACTTTTAATCCACAAAAAAAAAAAAATTAATGTACAAGATACCAGAATCATGTACAAGGAAAATACATAAAAACTTCACAACATTTTCAAAACATAAAAACTGTACAATGTTATGTAATTATTAGACTTGGCCAAGAGGTTTTGTTCCGGTTGAACAAGATTATGGAAAACAAATAAACTGTGAATCCTTTAAATAAGAGCACAAAATAAGAAATGTCACGGATGATGGTACATGAGTGATAACCACACAAAAATGACAGTAATCATGAGAAAAAGCTTCTCAACGTTAAGTCTCAGTCATAACATTTTAGAATAATGAAAAAGGAAATTATCAACATCACTGTCAAAAAAAATTACATCATAAGGCGTAACTGGTCCGTATAAATAACATACGGTATTATGAGAAAAATGCACAAATGGTTTCCTCTCTAAACTACTTACTTGATTTAGTTACAAAATCTTTTTTTTTACAAGATAATAATCAATCAGTGTCAGAGAATAATGCTCAAACAACCTGCATAACTAAGAACAGAAAATGACTTTCATCGTTTTGCACAACTAAAAAATATTAGGCAGTGACATATTTAATGAAAAAGCCAATAAGAAAAATTATAAAAACAGAGAAATTAAGAAAGAGATCAAGGCTGTCGCCTAACAGGAGCCCGGTAGCCTGGGGCACCCAAGGAATAGCTCTGGGCTCCTTAATTTTTCACAGCAACACCTTTTACTTCATATGTTGGGCTCCTAAGTTCTCAGCGTTTAGCTCTGAAGGCCCCTTTAAAATTTTCTTAGGCAGCAGCCTTGGAGATGATTAATCTTGATTGTAATGCTACGTTGAATGATTAGTCTAAACAAACTGGTCAATATTAAGCAGACACCCTTGGAAAGCAAAAAAGATCCTGATTTGTCCAAGCCATTGATGGAAATCTAAAGCGACGAGTTTAATATTGATTAGTAAAATTAAAACGGCTTTTAGCTGTCCATAAATAGAGTTAAAACAATTTATCCACAACAAAGATTCAACTGTACCACAGCAAAATATAGAGCATCAATTAGGTCAATCTCATTCCCAGAGATTTTTTTTTTTTTATAACAGGAAAAAAAACCTAGGAAAACAAAAGTGAGTTATAATTGTTGTTGCTGGGCAACCATTAAAATTTGCCCATACTTTTAGGACAGGAGCTGAAGGGTTAATAATTTAAGGAAATCATGAAATTATATATTATATAAAGATATCCAAACATAATAAAAACAACGAGACTCCATGGAAGACCTACAGAAGGGATCACAGATGCATTTAACATTTAATGTGAAGCCTTAAAGGAAGAAAAAGCTTTTTACCCATCACAAAAATGCGAAATGTATACCAGTTTGAAAATTTTTTTTAAGTGCACCTAACCTCAAAACTTTTACTTTAGAAAAAGTTAAATATCAAACATATATTTACCTTTTCTTCTCTAGATTTTACTTTTAAATGTACCTTATAAGGTATGTAAGAGAAAGATGCTGGCAATTGTTTGTCTCATGGTCGAGGAGAGAGAAGCAGGAGTCTATTCCATTGATGATGTCATAAACTAATTTGCATTATAGTTTTGAAAGAACTTTGGCCATGTAAATAAATTTTTGACATCATTGAAGGAAGCGACACTCTGATACCTCTCACTAGCTCGGCCAAGAGACAAATGAATGCCAGCTTTGTTACTCTTTCGTACCTCATAATTCTAGGCCTATTAATGGGAGTGATTTTAAACGTAAAATCTAGAGAAGGCAATTTTAAAGTAAAATACATGTTAGACATTTCACATTTGCAAAAGAAAATACTTCAAGGTTAGGTGTACTTTAAATGCTTAAATGAAATTTAGGCAGTGCTGGCTATCAGTGTGCAAGGGATGCCAGGCTCCCTGTTATTTTGTGGCTAAGAACATAAAATAAGTATTGGTCACTTGTTGCATGTCTAATCTAGAGTGCTTGCTTCTTGTTTCTAATTGTCATTTTTTTCCAACCCATCCCTCACAATAATAATTATTGTAAGCATAAAATTGGTCGCATTCCAATGACTGCCACGTCAGTGTGACAGTTGCTAGGAGGTGGACTGTGATAGGATTACTATGTCTGCCACCATGTTGTGTGTGGGCATATCTAGCACAAAACTCTCATGCACATAACCTCAAGTTCATCTTGCAAATGAATTACATATTATTTTCTCTGCATTTCCATCAACAAAATAACGGAAAGAAAAATAGAAAATGATTGAGGCAGCAGTCGTTTGACTGATTCATGGCTAGATAGTTTTCAAAACTGAGGAAAAAAGGCTGACTAACACTTGATTTGACGACCTTAGCTTGAAATACAAGTAGTGTGCAGACTACTCACAATACGCTAACATGTACTTTCACTGATCCCTAAATAGCTAAATGGTTGGCCTGGATTCTTTTGACAACGGCTTATTACAATGATAAAATTTAATGTACATGTAACCTGAAATCATGTCCATAATTTTAGTTTAAAAACTAGCTTATTCTGCCATGAACTTCAAATAATCACTGCCTGGATAAAATGCCTAAGAGTCCTTCCTTCTTCTTCCATTTTTTACTCCATTGTACTTATTTGGTCTCTCTTTTTTATATTTTTTATGATTAATGTTAGAGGATTATTTTGAAGCATTTTGAATAATATTATTTTTAATGACCATACTGCTAATGCTTACATTAAATTTCTCAAACTAGCCTTTAAAGCAAAAATTTGATAAATCACTAGCTGTCAGAATTAATTTTTATACAACTGCTGATAAATGAAAGCTCAAGATTTCTTTCTTCACAAAACAAACATCATTGCTTATGAGGCTTCATGCAATGACTGACTATGGTCTATTGAAGACTGACTGAGTAAGGAAACTGCAGGTGACATAACTTGTCTGCAATATAAATTAATCCTCAGAGTATTTTAGCTAGTAAACAAGATAAAATCACCCAATTTGGTGTTCATTTCTTTTTTCAGCCATAACGTTTGAAGATTATTTCCAGAGGTCCAGATTATGTTGTTAAATGCAGTTTAACCAAGACAAAAGCATCATCCCATGGCAGCTGGTTTATCTAGGTAGGATGTTGTCAACCATTGTTATTGCACATACAAATACCAACTGCACATCACGAAATAATATTTTGTCACATGCTGCTTTTATATCTTTGATTTTTGCTAGAATGCCTAGAATGCCTTAAAGCTGTACGTTTCCTTCTTACATAATTAAAAGGCCAAAGGAGAAAGCATAATGGCAGAGGCAGTAAGTAATAAAAAACTAAATGAAATGATAAATGATGCTGAAGGCAAAATACAGTTTCTTAATTTACAAGCTATTTCCTCAGTTGACAAAATATTGAAGTGCAGGGTTTTTACAAATGTACGGTGAAATGGAATTTGTTGAATGAAAGCACTCGCGACTGTTGACAGCACCACTCATATGAGTACATGAGGCAGGTTAAGTAAAAATATGCCTCCAAAAAAAATTTAAATTAGGTAGTTCTCAGCAGCAGATTCAGAGCTACTTTCACAATCAGCAAAATCGAGGTGGCCTTAAATTGAATCTACACCAAATTTTCTTCACTTAGCAGAGAGTTTAATTTGTCTTAGCCTACTGACTACTGGAGATATAGGAGTTAAAAGCAAATGATAGGGTGATAAAAATGGATTTGCTGTTGCTATGGTAACACATTACGTCACAGCAATGAGTGCAGCTTTTAAGCAAGAACAACAATAATATTTTGTTTTCATATCCAGGTACCATAACATTGTTATTAGATGAAACATAGTTGTAGAGTCAATCCTTCTAATGAGACTGTATGTCGAGACAACTACCCCTTTTTCCACTGCTTGCCATGGTCATGATGTGGTTATTAAAATGGCTTGTGTCATTAGTTAAGAAAACAATAGGTACAAAATTAAATGACAACTATAATAGTAAAGAGTGGGTCCTAAACCTCCTCATTCCCCAATTAATCAGGTCTTGGGTTACTTGAGTTATTGGTGCTGAGATATCTTAGGAGAAAAATATTATTAAACTTTGTAAATGTAATAATGTTACTATGGTGATAATAACAATGATAAAATATTTTTTAGGATTAGCGTCCTTAAAGATCTGTTGGACTATTATGATAATTAATTTTATAGTGCTACAAAGACTTTTTCCTGATTGGTTGTTGACAAAGTGCCTTTAAAAAAAAGGAGATGTATTTTTAAGGCAAATGGTAGAGCAGTAAACAATAATAATAATAATAATAATAATAATAATAATAATAATGATTGGCTATAAGCACGCAGCTAATTCTTGCTTGCTCTGTTTCTCTTATGTCATAACTACAAACAATAGATTTTATATAAGTAGAATTGATGTCTAACCTACAGACAATAGTTCTATGCATGCAGAAGTGACGTCACCTAACACACTAACTGGCAGAGAAGAGGAAAGAAGACTCTGCCAACCACAGAAAAAATTCCTTGATTTGCTGCTAATCCAAAGAAATGCTCAGGAATATGCATAATAAAAACAACAACACAAACTTTGGCCTTGATAATTATTGCTATCATGCTTAACTTCATCCAATAATTGTTAATTATTCATAGTGCTTGAGCTACCACAGACCTTGCACGGCATATCGGTGTATTTATTGCTGCAGTATATAGCATTTGCCAATCTTGAAGATTGAAGTGAATTACAAGTTGAAGTTCTTTCAAAATAAATGACTGTATAAAATTGGACCCACAACCATTAATTGGTCCCAACAACTATGTCTTTTAGAACATTTTACAACACGAGGATGAAATCCCTACTGTGGATAGTGCAGAGTTCAAGTCCAAATTCCACTTCAGACACTGAAATTTTATTAAAGTTCTTCAATTTCTCTTCTCCTCCCTTTCGTTTATAACCTGCATTTAAAAATTTATTCATTCATTCCATTCATCAAGTCCATCACAGGAACACAGGATCTCAACAAATTGACCTGCTCCCAACTGAGTGGCTTCATAGCTCAGTTATTAGAGCAATTTGCACTTGCATAGCAGAGGTCATGGGTGGGAATCCCGTCGAAACCACCTGAATTTTTCAGGTGTTTGTAAGAGACAATTAAATTAAGTGTGAGGATCACTTAGAACTCCCTTTCCTCTACAACCTGCACTTCAAATACACACATTTATTTCTTTCATAGTGTCATGCGGACCTTAAGACCAAATTAATTATTTGTAAGTGATGGAAATATTTGTGACAGAAAAAAATAACCACTTGACCACAATATACCCGTATTTTCTGGGGTCAGTTTCAACAAGGCACAAGTATTTTGTAGTCATGGCAAAAAAATATTGCCTCAGATGAAAAGCATAAACCTAGAAATGATATATTACTTTGCATAATAGACACAGAAACTTGAACATTTTATAACCTACACTTTTCTCAAAAATAGGTTTATAGAACCAGAACACGAAAGTCAAAAAAATTAAAAGTGCAAGAAAAATGTAACTGCTTGGAAAACTGATAAATAAATGGCTTATCAGCAGCTAATGAAGATAAAATGTTAAGTTGGCAAAACCAAAGAC
Organism: Montipora foliosa; assembly: GCF_036669935.1. NCBI lineage: Eukaryota > Metazoa > Cnidaria > Anthozoa > Scleractinia > Acroporidae > Montipora > Montipora foliosa. The sequence goes on from NC_090881.1 coordinate 24,424,612, forward strand.
AAAGAAAACACATTTTAATGAAAACAAAAATTGTAACAGCTGAAGGAACCTAGGTCATTTTATTTTATCACAAAACATAAAATGGTTTACATGACAGCGACATAGGATAAAGCTGGCCTACTTGTTGGGATAATCAAAGAAACTAGGAAACATGGTTTCATCAGCCTAAACATACAGCGACCAATTTGTTGCCAAATTTGACAGATGCTACAGAAAAATGTTTCCCTTCAAAGTATACATTTCGAATCTTATACTCAAGATACATTTCCTGAATTGAAATGATGTTTGTATAGATGTTTCTTTTTTTCCTTTTATTTGAGATTTAAGTTGAACCAGGTGGAGAGAATCTGACGAACGCAAAGAACGACCACATATCGATCGCGTGTACAAGGTAAAGTTAAATTGCTATTGTTTTGGAACGTATTAACAACAAGAGTCACGAAATAATAACTATTAGTCACGCATAATCAGTCATTTCCTAATTTTATTTTCACTATCACAGCATTTCCTTTTCTTTATAATGAAGTTCACATTGTCAACCCAACAGGCGATCACAATTTCCGCAGATGTACAACATTTACGAAAAGATTTACATAATACACATGCCTCGATATTTGATGAACGAAGCTTGGTAATTCATCGGATCTTGAATTCGGTATATCTCTGATCCAACTCATTATAAAAGATGCCAATATTTTATCTGGATCCTTTATGTCATGGAAAAAACAACGCCAGCAACTTGTTCAATCAAGGAAAGAAATCTGTCTTGCTAAATGATTACGGAGATGTATTTTATCAGAAGGTCGCTTGCAATATTTCCAGTGAGTGAATAGGATGTCGTTGTGTTATATAATTTGTTTCAGAAACCCCGGCAAAGGACACGAAATAATATTTCCCGCGCCTTTCTTATCAGTTTTGAGCCTGATATAATGACAAGCGACATCTCCGAGATGTAATATCATGTTAAAAGCAATTAAGCTCAAAGAACTGAGACGGATAAAGATTTACGAGTTGCACGCAAGCGATCCATATTCTCACGCAACGACCTCACTTAAGACTTCATGACAACGGAAGCTCACTCATCCAAATTTCAAAAGAAAAAAATTCACCTTTTTGTAAAGAGTTGAAACACAGATTTAAAAAGAGGCAAAGGCGACGAGATTACATAATAATTCAAAGGTGGTGCGCACGGGTTTTTACTGTGATGTTCCTGAGCTCAATGTTCCTTGAACTTTGTTTGCTGTTAATATGCCGTATTTTCCTCTGTTTCCCCTCCTTTTTTAATGTATAGCAGATCGGAAGTGTATAAGGGCTTACCTTTTGTATTACGGAAACCCCAATGAATTCAGTCTTTTTCCAAACATGCAGAGCAAACACAACCGAAGAACATGAGAACATTGAGCGAAAAACGAGCACGGGTGGAAAAACACAGGTGGAGACAGAGAGAGACTGAGTACAGTCCCACGTGATTATCGGCGGTATGTCAAAGACCCGCGAGGATATGGAAAAGACGCCAAGTAGGTGTTCACATGGGATGAACTGATCCAAGCAAGCATCAGGCTGGGGCTGTAAATAAAAATGCTAATTGTTCTTGATATCACGGGTGCTGTATCAGCTCGGACCGACCTGAAATTTTCAGTACAACAAAAAAGCAAGATGACACACCATAAATCTTGTCCCCAGTCCGCTTTTCTTTTGGTCATCACCAAGAACACGGACTCTGGCCGCTTCCAAGGCAGGAAGTCCGAAATCAAGGACTTCCGGCTCGTCGACGCACCCTCATAAACTTGAAACAACAGTGGTTGTCAACGGTTACAAATATGGACCTTCACTATGACTGTGCATAAATTGGAAGCGGCCAGAGTCCGGGTTCTTGGTGCTGACCAAAAGAAAAGTGGATTCTGGGGACGAGATTGACACACCATAACACCAACCCGGTATCTCCAACACATCACACATGCGCACAACCAAGGCTGCTAATTGACCCGATGAAATGGTTGTGCGCATGCGTGAGTTCATTTCCCACCCTGGTCAGAGTTTTTCTCTGTCCTTGTGTGGGGCCCAATTCCATTAGTAGGGCTAAAGCTCACATGGTTTACATGGGTAGAAAATAGCACTTCACATAACCCTCCAATAGTTAATTCTTTTAAATTAAAATCTTATTTTAGCCACGCTACTCTCTATATTTAGAGAGGCACTGTAATGACGTAATGAAATTTTATGTATGCGAAGCATTGAGAACGAGAACTTAAAATAGCTTTGCGTTTTAAAATTTACCATGGAGCATGGGGATCAGTTCTCTTACCTCATCCTCGCTTGGTAAATAAAATATTCGACTTATTAAACAGTTTACATTAATATTATTTTGTTGTGACCGGAACTGTCGTGATTGCCTCATGGATGTGATTTATGACATTTTGTGGAATCCGATATAATAAGGTTCCGTTTTTGTTTCGTTTCCTCAGAAACGAACCGTATCTATTTTGACTTCAGGGTGAACTATTTACACAGTGAGGTAGAGTGGCCAATCAAAACAAAGTTTGTAATTGAAAACCTAAACAAAGAGACGCAAAAACAAACTTGTAAACACGTCAACCGGAAGTATCGCAAATCATAATGCTGACGAACACAAAAGCGAAAGGGATGGGTCATAAATATGAAGTTTTGACTATATGAATGATTTTGGGCTAGATTAAAACGATATGTTGTTGAAAAATCCAAAGTCATCTCTCTTTTTTTTTGAGTAATGTAAACAATGGCCGTTTTTATACTGGAGACGTATAATACGTCGACTGGGCGACTTTGGGCAAGTTAATTTAATGCTTCTTTTAATTCGTCATTTAATTCGTCCCGTATAAAGATGGGCGAGAGACGCGTTATGCGTCTGGAAAAACTAAATTGTTTAGTGCGTCTTTGAAGACGCATTTAACGATTTAGTTCGCCCAGACATATAATGCGTCTCTCACCCATCTTTATTTCAGCTTTTAGAATCTCTGTAAAGTGGCCAATTTACATTATCAACTCCGTTGATAAAACCAAATTTCCGATTCCAGTTGATTTGTAGTTTTTCCAATTAGTAGAGCATTCGTGCTCGTCTAAATAGCCTTGAGCACTAAATAGAGTGATTATTATTTGCGAACTCTCGTGTATTTCAGTTTCAGCAGGAGTGGAGGGACACATTTACAATGGGATTGAGAGAGCTAGAAATTGAAAAAACCTACGTTTAATGTAGCGTGATTCTCAGACGGTCCAGGTCGCTAGTGTCACGCACTCTTCTAGTGCGTAACACGAGCGACCTGGGGCCCGTTTCTCGAAAGTCCCGAAAGCCATTTGTGAAATTGCCAACCGCTTGTTTTAGAAACAAAAATTTGGTTTTATCAACGGAGTTGATAATGTAAATTGGCCACCGTACAGAGATTCTAAAAGCTACTACTCCCCACCGACGCAGCACCACAGTTTCTTTAGAAACTACCCTCTTCATTCGCTTGTTTTAGAAAGCCGATCTTTGAACATGTTTTTAAGGCAACAAAATGAACACTAACTGTGAAGTCTGATGAATTAAATCCTCTTCGTTCTTGAGATACAAAGGGAATAGGGACCTTAAGATCTACGACAGCGACGTCAACGAAAACGTCTCCTCACTAATAAAACTTTGCTCTATTATAAGTCTTTCCAGGAGCCCATCACCCGGAGCGTGCAACTTACCTATTTTCGTGCAACGGCGTTTTCACAAGTAAGGTTATTTTTAGATTGAATTTCCCGCTAATGAGACTCCCACAGGAGCCCGATGACCAATTACAAGAAATTAAGCTGACGTCATAGGGTCACCGAACCGGAACTGCCTTTGTTTTTTGACCTAATTCGCGAGAAGGGCTAGTCTAAAAATAAACCTACTTGTGAAAACGCCGTTTCACAGACGCTGTATGAAAGTTGCACGCTCCAGATGGGCTCCTGGTCTTTCGCGATTATTCCATCTCGTTCACGTCCTACAATATGGGCGAAGTATCCAAAAAATAAATTGGTACGAGCGATTTCAGAGTGAAAATAGGGAATGAAAGATTCGCTGTTGCATGCTTACGTTCTCGTCAAAACCTAAAATTTGGTGATTTCACGTCGTCGTCATGCAGAGAACCGCAAAAATATGAGCTAAAATCCGTGCCGCACGTGCAGCACGATTATTTATGCTCTTTTAACCAATGATATCATTGTTTTGCGGCGTTGTCGTTGACGTCGTCGTCGTAGATCTTAAGCTCCCTAATAGTGATACCCGAAAAACGGCCCGTAAAGTTTCGGGACTTTTGAGAAACAGGCCCCTGGACCGACTGAGAAACAGGCTAAGGTTAGTGTTCAAATAAGATATAGCTTCTAATGCTTTTGGAGAAAGCAAATAGGTTGAGGTCTTTAACCCTTTCCCTTGTGTTCACGTTGCCCATAAAACTTGATAATCGGTCCTTTCACGTCGCAGATTTACCGAAAACATGAAAGAAATGTACAAAAATGAAAAATGCACGTGCAGAGCGTGCAAAGCTATTGTTTTTGCTCATCATAAATATGCAAATTTTGCGACGTTTTCGTTGCCATCGCGTCGTAGTCCTTAGACTCCCTGTGAACATCTACTGATCCACTGCACTCACTTCAAGACATATGTTCCCAACCTCGTTTCCAGGGATTTTGGTGGTGAAAAGCCCTGGGAACGAGGTTGCTATGTCCCCTTTAACCATGTCAATAGGGAGTTTACGGAACCACGACGGCTACGGAGACGAAAACGTCACTCCAAAATATAACTTTGAGCTGTTTTAAGTATTTCATGATTATTCCATCTTGTTTATATTATTCAATGTGAGTGAAGTGTCCTAAAACTGGATTGGTACAGACGGATTTGAAGTAAAGAGTGAGACTGAAAGATTCACGGTAGTTTGTCCACGCTGTCGTCAAAACCTTAAATTTGGTCATTTCACGAAGTAGTTTTGACGAGTACGGAAGAGAAATGTTTAAAAATGCGTGCCGCACGTGCAGCACGAGCATTTTGATTCTTTTAACCAATAATATTACTGCTTTTTGGCGTTGTCGTTGCCGTAGCCGTCGTCGTTTCTTAAACTCCCTAATCCTTAGAGTGAGACTTATAGATCTTACTCTGTCTAACACCAGACGATTTACTCGTCAATGAGGGCCACTTCAGGAATGAATGGGTTAACATTTACTAGTCCACTAAAAACTATGTCCTCTTTAATTAACCACATCAATCCTGAGAGTGATACTTATAGATCTTACTCTGTCTAACACCAGACGATTTACTCGTCAATGAGGGCCACTTCAGGGATGAATGGGTTAACATTTACTAGTCCACTAAAAACTATGTCCTCTTTAATTAACCACATCAATCCTGAGAGTGATACTTATAGATCTTACTCTGTCTAACACCAGACGATTTACTCGTCAATGAGGGCCACTTCAGGGATGAATGGGTTAACATTTACTAGTCCACTAAAAACTATGTCCTCTTTAATTAACCACATCAATCCTTAGAGTGAGACTTATAGATCTTACTCTGTCTAACACCAGACGATTTACTCGTCAATGACGGCCACTTCAGGGATGAATGGGTTAACATTTACTGGTCCACTAAAAACTATGTCCTCTTTAATTAACCACATCAATCCTGAGAGTGATACTTATAGATCTTACTCTGTCTAACACCAGACGATTTACTCGTCAATGAGGGCCACTTCAGGGATGAATGGGTTAACATTTACTAGTCCACTAAAAACTATGTCCTCTTTAATTAACCACATCAATCCTTAGAGTGAGACTTATAGATCTTACTCTGTCTAACACCAGACGATTTACTCGTCAATGACGGCCACTTCAGGGATGAATGGGTTAACATTTACTGGTCCACTAAAAACTATGTCCTCTTTAATTAACCACATCAATCCTGAGAGTGATACTTATAGATTTTACTCTGTCTAACACCAGACGATTTACTCGTCAATGAGGGCCACTTCAGGGATGAATGGGTTAACATTTACTGGTCCACTAAAAACTATGTCCTCTTCAATTAACCACATCAATCCTGAGAGTGATACTTATAGATTTTACTCTGTCTAACACCAGACGATTTACTCGTCAATGAGGGCCACTTCAGGGACGAATGGGTTAACATTTACTGGTCCACTAAAAACTATGTCCTCTTTAATTAACCACATCAATCCTGAGAGTGATACTTATAGAGGATAAGGATAAGTGGGTTAAAATTTGATGCAACCTCGTTCCCAAGTCCTCTTTGTCAAGAGGGTCTCAATGGGGTTAACCGATAGGCGTAAAAATTGAAAAATTTTAACCGTTAGCCGTAAATGGGGTAAAAATAATTAACCGTAAAAAAAAATGTTCCCTAGATTTGTTAATTTTAAAAAAGGTCCTAAACTGACTTATGACCTGTTGCGTTTGTTATTTGATTGCTATTTTGACTCCGTACATGTCGTACATGTGGAACATATTGTTACGGTAACAAAGAGCGAAATTACCGCCAGAAAGATTTCACAACTTCGCTAATTTCTACGAATTCCAATTTATTTAACTGTAAACAATCTTCACCTGTCACTTGTCAAGCAATATAGAATAAAGATAGGATGGCAGTCGAACCATTAGTGCGACTAGCTAGACCTGAGGTGGTAGAAGTATTAATTAAGCAAGGTGGCACTTGTGGTACACACGCTTGTTCCGGAGAAGTATAGATTTTGGACCTCAAATCAACAAGTTGTTTGTTGTCATCCTGTTGCTATCTCTCTTGGACCTCTTGGTAGTGTTTTGGCACTTGATTACGATTTTGTCTCCTGTTGCCCTCGATTACTCAAGATACGACTTCACCAACTATCCGATGTAACAGAGCTTCAAAATGGGCTGAAAGATGCGAAAGATCCATGCTTCAGTAGAGGCGTAGACTTTATGGCAGAGCGTCACGGTGGTAACGCGTGCGTAAGACATTGAAGGGAACGTTAGACTGGACCCCAACTCTCTACGTTCACGTGCTGATCTGGAGAGAATACTGAGTAATTACAACCTCTCCCTGGATGGAACCTTTCCAACTTTACGCAAGCGCCTTTCTATACCAGCTAGAGGCAAAGGTGACGAAATGTGTTTTGCAAACTGATGTGCTGCTTTCAAAGCATGCAGCTTTAATTTGTGTATGACTAGTGATGACATACTATTGTGCGCAGATGATGGTCACCGAGCTATCTATATTATTTTCAGCTAGAAAAGCCGCAGCTTTGTCCAAGTGCATGGAATATGTAGTGTTGCAGATACGCTTTTCACAACGGATGCGGCAGCAGGGAAAATCAAGCTGATTACCGGTTTGTCAGGGACAACGAACTTTTTAAGTCACCTGGGCATTTTATATGACAGCTTTGGCATAGCTTGTAAAGGTAGTACTTCTCAGACAATTACTCCAGAGGAGGTCAGTCAGAATGTTGAGAAGGTGAACGATTACATCAAATCTACGGTAAGAAATGTAAAAGAAACAAATCACCTCAAAGAAGGTTCAGCAACGGTCCTAAAGGAACTGTCTCTAAAAAGACGCAAGGTTCTGTCAAGCTCCTTTTGAAGGAACAACCTCATAAGAAACATCACAAATGTCAGCCCAGATTACAAAGTTAGCATTGACTGGCAAACTTTACTTACAAGGCAAGTAGAGAACCTAAATGCGGTATCCCATTTAGCGCCCTTCAATATGCCGTAGACTTTAGTACCATATAGAAGGAATCTTTGAAGCGAATAACGAAATGGGGGGCTA
>NC_090881.1:24434903-24462403 GCF_036669935.1 Montipora foliosa
CTGCTCAGGGCGTGAATTACTTCGAATTTCGGCCACTCGGTTCTCGACAAACTGCTTGTACTCCTTATCAGTGTTTGTGATCCACCACAGCGAAATCATGGAATCTGTCCAGTTAAAAATATCGTCAATTTTTACGCCGTCTAATGCTTGACTCACGCTGTTCAACAATCTGGTCGCAGTTAAGTTGGACAACAACTCCAGACGAGGGATAATTTGTTTAGCTAATGGTGCAACTCTTGTCTTCGAAGATACTATCCGACATTCCACCCTCGCCTCATACTCTACTCTCATGTAGACCACAGCTCCATAAGCCTTTTCCGATGCGTCAGCAAAACAGTGAAGTTGGACTGAATTGACCTTGTCTCCATTCAATCCCTTAGCATAACATCTCTTAAAGCTCACTCTTCCAGCCTGTCTCAAATCCGATAGAGTCGCCAGCCACTGGTGATTGAGTTCAGCATCGACCAACTCGTCCCAGTCTTTTCCAGCCTTGCAAAGTTCCTGAAACATCATCTTGAATAGAAGAATGACCGGAGCTATCAACCCCAAGGGGTCAAAAAACCTTGTAGCTGTACTGAGAATCAATCTTCTTGTTGCTGCTTGGGCATCTACATCTCCCAATGTCTTGTTCAGATCATAAATCAGTTCATCTTGGGTTGGGTTCCAAAGCATTCCCAAAACCTTTTGCTCCTTTTCTGTACTTTGCTTGAAAACTGATTTAGAGAAGCTTTCGTCTTCTTCTTCTACTCTAGGTCCATTGCTCTTTTCGGTGTCATCACTGAAAGCTTCACCTTGTTCCAGTAATTTCAGCAGATTTTCTGAATTGCTACTCCACTTTCTCATATTGAAGCCTCCTGACTTAAGACAGAGCTTTATCTTCTTAGCCAATTTGAACGCACTATCCACGTCACCATTTCCAGACACATAGTCATCAACATATAAAGACTTCAACAGCTCTCTTGCAAGTGCACTGTCCACTGGCAAACATGTGTTCAAATGGTGTCTGATTGTGGCATTTAGAATGAAAGGACTTAAGTTTACACCAAATACCACACGTGCAAAACGTAGTACCATGACTTCTGGACTTTCCTTATTCGGATCTTCAACCCATAAAAATCTCACAAAGTCCCTGTGTTCAGGATCAATCTCAATGTTCAAAAACGCCTTCTCAATGTCTGCAGTTAGGGCAACTTCATGGACTCTGAACCTCAGCAAAATGTCAAATAACAAGGGATTAAGAGAAGGTCCAATGTGCAGACAGTCATTTAAACTAGGCCAAAACACTTTAGATGAGGCATCGTATACAACTCTCACCTTAGTTGTATCTCTGTCAAGTCTCACTACCGTCCTGTGTGGAAGATAGTGGACATCTCCAGGCGGTGGTATTTGATCTTGTGGTACCATTTCAACCACACCACTATGCAGTTGCTCTCTAATCACACCATCATACTGCTTCAGAATTTCTGCTTGGTTCTTGAGCTTCTTGATTGTTGTTGTCAGTCTACGCAATGCCACTGTATAATTGTCTGGTAACATAGGGTGATTATCCTTGAATGGTAACTTGCCCTGGTATCTCTTTCCAGTAAATGTGATGTCATTTGAAAACTTGTCAATATTAGACTGAAGTTTCATGTTCCTTAATGCCCAAAGTTTCTAAGTCCCAAAATTTCTGCAGATCATCCTTCATATCACTTATCTCTGTGGACTCTATCTTTAACACATGCGTGGAACTCAGATTCACAGTGCATGACCTTGTCAATGTTGAGCACATAGTTGGTCCTGATAAAACCCAACCTAAATTGGTTTCAAGGGCTACTGGTCCATAGGGATCTCCTTTAATGATGTTCCCAGTAAAGAACGACCAGTAATAATCTGCTCCTATCAGCACATCAACACTGACAGAATCACTTGTATCACATGCAAGTTGTAGACCCTGCAAGTAGGGTTGCATTCCAACATGGTTCGAGACCGTTGATTGGACACTGGGCTGCAAATTACTGGTACAACATATGAGGTGATATACACATTCATTTCATCCAATATTCTGACACACAATTGCACAACATCACATTCTTTCACAGGGGCTGAGTTATCTCCAAATGTTTTGATCAAAAGTGTCTCCTTACCAATGGTTGGTAGGTTTAATTGTTCACATGCCTTACTGGTTATGTATGATCTCTGGCTACAGGAATCAAATATCACATGGGCATTCAATCCAAGTTGTTGGTTATCTGGTCTGCAAACAAAGGCTTGGGCTACCTGCAACAACACAGAGTTGGCATTGTTGCTAACGTGCATAGCTGAAGTTCCAGCTTCTCTGCTCCTATCTTGAGATGATCCAGATCCATGTGGTGTGGCCTCGTCACTAACTACATTCCTGGATGTTGGAATGTTCCTTATTCTTTCACAAATGGTTACATGGTGTCTACCTTCACAGTTAAAGCATTTTGCCTTTGACTGACAATTTGTGGAGCTATGGCCACCCTTCAGGCACACAAAACACTTGCCATTTCGTCTCAGTATTGTTCTCCTAGCTTTCGGTTCAGTGATGGTCATGCAGTTAATGGATTTGTGATTCTTCTTGCAAAATACACATTGTTGAGTAAATTCCTCACTGCCTGTATAGAGGGCAGAGGCAGAATGTGGCTGTTTGCTTCTTGCTCTGTACTGTTCAAACCTGGGTGTATTGGCATTTGCACCACTTGTTTTCATTGCAGTACATCTTTCCCTGGCCTCCAACTCAGTTTTCAGTGCACTCAACAAGGCATCAAGATTCCATGATTCCTCACTGCCAAACTTATGGCTTACAACCAATTGTAACTCTGAGGGGATTTTTTCCATCACGACTGGGACTAATAAATTCCCAAAGGACCGTGATTCAACTCCTAACGCATTCAAACCTCGAATGTTGATTTCAATCTTGTCAAACAATTCACGTAATCTCTTTGTTTCATGCACTGAATTGACAGATGGAAGTTTCAATAAGGCATCCATATAATTTGATATCAGCAACTGCGGGTTACCAAATCGGTCCTTAAGAATGTCAATGGCTACTTTATAATTGTCTGCGGTCAGAGGCAGTCCAGCAATTGCGGATTCAGCATTGCTTGTTACTCAACTCTTCAGATAGGTGAATTTTTCAATGGCCGAGATGCCAGTATTTCCATCGACAGAAGATTGAAATGTGTCCCAGAAACCCTGCCATTCTTGATAATTTCCCGAAAAGGATTTGAGTTCGAGTTTAGGTAGTTTCACTTTTGCACTTTCGGTAATTCTGGTACTACTATTTTCCTGATTTGTCGCATGGGCCTGTGTGTGTTCGCCATGTTTCCCTTTCTCCAAACTCAAATCGATTTTCGTTAAAATACTATAAACGTGCTCACAAAACTCACCAGAATCTTCTATTTCTTTCTCCAGTTCCTTTGGTTTGGTGAGCTCTAATATTGTTTCATCCAGCCTTTTGGTCGTTTACAATTTTTCGGTCAACAAGGCTTTCAGAGCCGTTAACTTTTCCCTGAACGACGTTAAATCTCCCACGTGTTCTGTCAAAATTTTCTCCACCTTCCCCACTGTTTTGTACACAAAGGTCCTGTGTGCATCTCGTATTTTCCTGTTCTTGTCGATATTCATGACGCTTTATGTCCATAAACACCCTTTTTCAGTAGACTTCGCCTTTTTCCAATTCAAAAAATCCTTCGATGACGGCAACAGCTTTGTTGTTCTACTCCTTCTTGTATTTCCTCCGACTCGAAAGGACCATGTAATGAATCTTTATGGTATATTTAATTCATTTCCTGGTGAATGATCTCTTTACAATTTTCCATACGAATTACCACTTCACTCGACCGTTTCAGGCCTTAAGCACGGTTGAAATCTAAAACTCAATACTCAACTTGACACTCGAAGCGATCCGACGATCGATCAAAACTCTGACAAAAAGTCCTTCTTTTACACGTGACTTTCTTCCCGCCACACGTAATGTATGCTTATTTATGTCAAATCTATTTTTAACACGCGTCTGCTGCTGATTTCAACCAGGTGAAGGAGTACGAAAGTGATTCTGAAATCAGCGATGTTGATACGGATAGTGACTCAAAGGATCTTATCATTAGTAAGCCAGTAGTAACAAGGTCCGGAAGGCAAGTAAAAGTGTGGACACGGTTTGATGTCTAGGCAAAAAAAGGTACGGTACCCGAGACAAGGTGGACTGTGCATTGAAGGATTTTGAGGCATCAAGCATGGCTATATTTTGAGACAATTTAACAGGCATATAACACCATCTAAGAACAAACAGGACACCACTCCTACAAGTAAATGTAAGAATGTATGACGTAAGTTAAGTTGTATGGCCTTGTATTGAATCCTTTTTCGTAGTTCACAGTTCTATACGTAAAATAATATTAGAAGTGGTATGATCTATCAAATATTAAAATGTTTCAAAATAATAACTTATTTAAGCCCGAGATGATCCTAAGACCTTTATTTGCTTTAAAGATAAAAAACACAGGTTTATTAATATTTAACTCTTTACAACAAAACAAATTAATTTTCAACTTTTTTGTTAACCGTAACTGAAAAAGTAACCGATAGCCGTAAAAGAGGCAGAATTTTAGCCGATAACCGTAATTGCCACCACCCCATTGAGACCCTCTGTCAATGAGGAGAGAGACAACGACAACGACAACGACAATGGAGACCCCGGGAACGAGGTTGGCTGATCTGATGGCTCGTACGTCGCCACCCTTCCTGATCTGTTGTCTCCAGTGTTAATATGGGAAATGCTTTCTCTTGGGTTGAGCGCAACAACATGCAGTAGAATGACCTTTTATTTCTAACAGCAGGGCATATTACAATTCAAAGGTATCAGTTAAAAAAGGAGTCACATCCATAAAAACATAAACCATTGCCTCATCAACGCATACATTTAATAGCGATCTATCAGTGAAAATTTGTTATTCATAAAATACTTTATATTTGTACAGGAAAATTCTTTGTGGTCGAAAAGTTCGATGTCAAAAACATCTCCAAAAAGAGCACTTCTGGGTTTTTGCGGTATATTTTTGCTGTCAAGTTTTCTAAACTGGAAATTTGATAGCTAAATCTTTATTTGACTGCAAATTTTTTTCCTCATTCTAAACCCCGCTGATCTCGCCACGCCCCACCCCTTCTAGGTCCCAGGAGTCGAAGCTTATTTCATGACTCACATGTTTTCATAGGACTGGGAGCGAAGTTGTCGCGAGTTTATTTTTGAAAGCGAAAGCAGAACCGGGGAAAATTACAGTTGTCGGATTCGCAAAAATAATCGTTGTCCATCGTACTGGAAATTACTTCTATTCAGATATTACGTGTTCATAGGTTTAAAACAAAGGCTCGTATACTTTTGGAGATATCCCTTTTGTCAGTATCGGTGGGATAAAACTAATATTTTCAACTGTTCGTCTCGTCAGCGATGGCAACTACGAAAACTGAAGCAGTGCCATCCGCTCTGCGTTGTGCGGGAACGTAAGGTTTTTTTCTTGTAATTTGGCAAGCATTAGCAAAGTTACACAAACTATGTACTGCTTCCTAATTTTTTCTTTCTTGGATTGTTGCTTTATAGGGAAGGACCTGATCATGATTCATGGAAAGCCAGTTTAAAAGCTCCCACGAAGGATAGACGTATACAAACTTCTGTACGTAAAGGAGACGTTAATTTACTAGCTCTAGATCACCTTTATACTCCCGCTGTGGAGTTCGTTTTGGTTGTAGATAAGCGGATACAGTTCAAAAGTTTGTATTATGCAAATTTTTGTTCAGCACTTTAATGCTTTGTAATCATTATTTAGAAATGCAAACAAAGACGTATTTGATGGTGTTAAAGGTTCGTTAAATTTACTGCCAACAGATACTCCAACCTTTGTCTCATCAAATTTTACTTATCAGATTGTTTCCGTACAAAAACAGGTTTATTTAACGTTACATTACTGTGACTTCATGTATAAACCTTTTCCTGTGATAATCTAGCTGATCAATGCAAGTTAAAGAGTCCTCCAAAGATAGTACGGAAATTCTTGTGTTTCAAACTTGAAACCTTGGGGTTTAGGCTTTTGGTCTTTGTCAGAGCAATTTGAAGGTTTGATGAAGAGCTAACCTTTGTTTTCTCCCTATGGTCAGATAATTTCCATTTTGTCAACTTGTTTGGTACAACCGAATTTATGTGCTTTGCTCACCGAGCTCCACCGTTTCTTTAAAAATTCCCATTAGAATAGTATTATTTCTCGTTACATCACCCATTGTTATTAATGTGCCAAACAGAAGCTAATTGGCTCTTGAATAACGTCTTTTGCTCAGTGGTTGGCAGATTTCACTATCTAAAGAAATTTAACGTCAGTGTTTGTAAACAAGAAATATCGATATTGACAAAGTTTAATAAAGGTTTAATTCTTGCCAATTGCAATCCCATTGTTTGTTAACAAATGAACACATTGTATCAAGATAATAACTTGTGTGACGTATCATATTACATATAGTGATTCTGTTCCTTTATTGTATTGTGATTGGACAGAGCAGGTGAAAGCCCAAAAAGAAATCATTTAGAAGAAAATTTTGAGGTGCATTGGGTTAAATGTATACCCGGTTTTTTTTATGTTAAAGCTGTCTAATACATTTGGGTAGAAGTAAGGCAAACTGTTGAAAGAAGGTTCATAGGTTATCCAAGCATAAGAAATGACTGTGCTAACTTTGACCTTCAACTGCATGTGGAGGTGTACTGGTACAAAAACTCCATGTTCTGTTTTTTTATGAAGAATCATTGGACTTGATGTAACAGCCTGATGCTTTTAGAAAGAAAAGCACGGAAGAAGTTTATGCTAGCTCAGTTTCTCATCAGAGTCGAAGAAAAAATGTAACTTGCTTTCATAAAGCATAATTTCAGCTAAATTCAGAAAGTGTTGCCCATGGAACCTCTTTTTGAAACAACAATTTACCTTTTCATTAGTTGAATTATACTTACCAAAGCTGGCATGGACACGTTTGGAAGTGCTGATAGCATGTTTAAACAAACATCTTGTAACAGAACTTCTTGATGGATGTAGGTCAGCAAAGTGTATCGCAAAGGAGTAAGGCATAAACAGGTTTGGTAGATGGGAAACAAACTCCTCAAGATTATGAAAGCCAACACGTCATTCATGCCTCTAGTGCCTCTGATGCAGCTTCACATACAATGTAGCATAACAATAATATTTTCAATTTTTGGGAAAGTAAGGTTAAATGCAGTATAACTCTGGGCCTTCAGTGGGATTAGTATATGTGCTATCTCCTTTGTTCTACTTTTACACAGGATGTTACAGCAACTAAAGGAAATGAATTCGAAGACTATCATCTTAAAAGGGAGTTGCTTATGGGAATATTCGAGAAAGGATATGAGAAGCCTTCTCCTATACAAGAGGAGAGCATTCCTGTGGCATTGGCTGGGAAGCACATTCTTGCCAGAGCAAAAAATGGTACTGGCAAAACAGCTGCATATCTGATACCTCTCCTAGAAAAATGTGATGCCAAAAAGTCACACCTTCAAGGTGGGTGATATCTTCTAGTTGATCATTACCCACTACCTTGACGGCATTGAAAGCGTGTGAAGAAAATCTAAAATTAGGAAACTCAGTGAAAGCAATAAGTTTGCATAAAAAATTCTTGATTTGTATTACTTTTTACTTTTGTAACCAATGACCCTAATTTTAACTAAGACAAGGAAATGTTTGCATGTTTGGGTTCAATCTCCTGGGGATCTGTTTGGTTTTTATGATGTTCTTGCAAACACAAAGGATTCTGGTCAAGTTCTGTAAAATTAATATTTAGCTCTTATTAACCGAGCAGAAGGTCTGTATGGGAGAATCTTGACCGAGGTCGTGAGTACAGACCGAACGCAGTGAGGTCTGTACACACGACCGAGGTCAAGATTTTCCCATACAGACTGACTAAGCTCGGTTAATAAGATGTTTATTATATGGCAAACAAGGACAATTTAATTCGTTTAATGTAACTGGTTTGTACTAACTGACATTTTGCTTGCGAACGGCGATGAGCTGAGCTTAATTCTGCCACAGTTTGCTCGTCCTCCTTACCTTTTTTTCTCATCATGCTTTCTGGCACTTCCATAAGTAAATATTGGTAAAAGAAAATACTCAACATTTTTGCATTTTAGTTTGCATCTTTTCACCGCAAAACATTACCGGTCTAGATGCCGGTCTAGATGGGAAAATCTAGACCGCGGTCAATATCGATTTTACCCAATCAAATTCGTGAACTTGGTAGTTCCCAGTCCTTGTGAGACAGAGCCATATAATAACAAGTAATATTATTATCATGAGGGTTGCCACCTTTTCTTTTCAGCTCTTGTCCTTGTACCTACACGTGAGCTGGCTCTTCAGACATCACAAATTTGCAAGGAACTTGGGAAACACTTGGGAGTGCAAGTTATGGTAACCACAGGAGGAACAAGTCTCAAGGATGATATCATGAGACTTTACAATGATGGTAAATTCAGCCTTCTTCATACAACGAGCTTGGTCCAACACTTTTCATTCATGGTCAAGCCTAAAGCCAGTTAACTCTTTAACCCTCGCACATAAAAAATAGTGGATCAAATAAAATAACTGCTAATGCAAGCCTGTATGCAGTTTCCTACATGTAGTTCAAACATTCTGCCATCTTTAACAAACCTTGAGTTTTTCTTGCCTTTTCATCTTCATTTTATATCCTGCAACATGCAGTCCATGTCCTTTCAAATTTTCTGACCAGAGTTTAAAGTACTAAAACATAACAGACATGGAATAGTGTCTCTCTTGTCTCTTCACAGAAGTTCCTTATAGGATTTGGCTCTAACGTTTTAAATTTTTGTTTTTGGTCATGATTTCCCTGCACATGTGTAATATTCCTTGTCACTGGTTGTTCATGTCTTCGATTATTATTCAAAGATTTTCTTAATTCGTTTACTCATTTACTGTTACTTCAGGGTTGTCAATAAGGTCCGGTAGGCAGCCAAAACCACCGGCTAGTATGCCGTCTTCAGCCGGCAACTTTTGCCTCATTTTACAACCAGTCAAGTTGTAAAATCTTACACTTGTTAGATTATCATCAAAGAAACTTTAAAAACATTCCTCTCCCGGTTTTGAGTGGAATTGATGGCATATTTTTTACGAAGATTAAACACAAGAAATAACCGCAAAACTGCTCGTGCTCGATTGTTCCTGCGAATGGGGTGGACTGCCTGGAACATTTAACTGAATAGTTCCAAGTCTTGCACTTAATCTGATGAAACAACATGGTGTCCGAAAAAGAACGTTTTCCTGTCCTCAGTCAAGTGTGCCAAGCTCACTTTCATGGCCACCTACTTTTAATAATTAACATTAGCCTTCTACCCTCAAATTACAGTCGAACCTCGATTATCCGGACTCGTTGGGACTAGACGAAATAGTCCGGATAAACGAGGGTCCGGATAATTGAGAATATGAATATTAATGAGGACCAAAAACTAATGAGGAACAAAAACATTAAGAAAGCGACATTTAATCGTGAAACAAAACATTTGCAAATCGTTTGGAAAACAATATGGTCTACATCTTCACTGTCCGTTGTGAATACCAGTACACGTGTCGGCAAACGCCAGGATCTTTTCCTTGCTCTTGCGGATATTAGATAATTTTTATCTGCCGTTTACTAACGCCATATTTAGCTGACAAATTGGTTCCTTTTTCTTCTTTCTCTAATCGCAAAATTATAGCCTGTTTATCTTTTATCGAAAGAACGGATCGCTTACGCTTCAAGGACATGATAATCGTGAATAAACATTCGTGACGTATGTAGCTTGTTTGCCGAACGAGCCAATAGAGTGTGAAATTTCACTTAGCAACAAAGCAACTCTAAGCCAATCAGAACAGAAAGTTCTGCATTAGCTAAGCATTAGTTATGACGTGTGTGAGCGCTGCTTTATTTTGCTTTTTGAAAGAGAAACAAACTCGGGTTTACTTTACTTTTCAACGCCGTAGTATATGGCTAAGGATCTTGATGATCGATGACTAATAAATATTCATGACAAAATTGGGACCAGAGAAAAAGTCCAGATAATTGAGAAATCCAGATAATCGAGGTTCGACTGTAATTGGAAACCCTGATGCTTACAATTCAGCTCCATGGAGGGTTTGAACTCGGTATCTCCGCATCCATAGGCAATTGCTATGACCACTTGGCCACGGAAAACTTTCTGACAGACTACACGGGAAATGTTTATTACAGTGCGACGCGCCTTACCGTGGCCACCTAACAAAGCTTTTTGAAAGTTATACGCCAATCAGGGTGTGCGAATTTGATTGACAGTCACCCTCCTTGCAAAGTTCGCACGGTTGAAAGTTAAACACTGTTGCATGGGTTGCTGAGTTGACGTATTTACACGTAGTTGTCAAATGTGAAAGTTTGTTGGGTGGCCACGGTAAGGCGCTTTGGACTGTAAAGAATTGTGTGCGTGACCGGAAACAACATGTGCTTTTGTTGCATGCAAGGTCCGGTTATTGTATGACTTGGTAACACATCTCACAGGGCTAATTGTATAATTTGATAATTTCTTCCGGCAAGAAAAAGTATTAAATATTTTTAAATACCATCATAGAATCTTGTGAAGCATCTGCTTGCTGGTTTTGATTGGAATCAATGCTGTTAACCACAGTTTTAAATTTGAACAATAATAAATTATTCTATGATCGCAATTAACCAGGTGGTTGGGTCACTGAATATGGGCTTTGGACTTCGAACTACAGAATTGAACTGGATATTGACCAAGATATTGCCACATACACTGTAAATAAAGCCATGAACTACTGTGAACTTTAAAGGAAATGAGCTAAGAATCCTTCAAAAAAGTGTAGGCTACCCGTAGCCTCTTGTTATTTCCACAAGGAACTTGCGGAAGTCAGAAAATTAAACTTGCTCATCCTGGTTCTTTATTTGGCAGTTCACATCATCGTTGCCACACCTGGCCGCATACTAGATTTGATGAAAAAAGGGGTTGCTAAAGTGGACAGCTGTCAAATTCTTGTCATGGACGAGGTCAGTACTCAGTAATATTGAACTAAATAGATTTAGTGTGTGCCGGGCCAGTGAAACTGGATTTCAAGGGCTCAAAATTTAAAAAATCCAGATACGAGAATAAAGACACTATTTCGCAAATTTAGTGGCAAAGTCGTCAAACTGTATATGTGTAAAGAAATCACTGAAAATGTGTTATGATAAAGGCAATTGGGTTGTATTTGTTTACCCACATAACAGCTACAGCTGTAAAACTAACGCACTCATCCTCATTGGGCCCATGAAGACTCTTGAGGCCAGTTCTTTCGGTTTCCATAATCAAGTATTTTTATGGGGTGCGGGGAATAGCAGCATGCCCAACCCCCAAACTGGAGGGCCAGTGACTACCATTTGCCCTGGCCTCTACCCTTTGACCTGCCCGCCATGGTTAGTCCTGCTGGGGGGAGACCCAGACGGTATAACTCTCGGGGTCATTGAGGCACGCAAGCTCCTCCACCACTACAAGGTGGTGGTCCAAGGAGAGCTAGAGCTGTAAGTTACGCCACAATTGTGCCCCATATCTTCAAGAAAACTCATCTTTTCATTCCTTTATTTAGCAAAAATAGTGGTAGTGGCAACCTCTAGCCCTTTTACAGTACCGCTGAAAGCATTTACCCATTTTCTGTGGTTTTGCCGTGGCAGATTTGCAGATCAAACACCATGTTCTTTCTTCTTGATATCCTGATTGCACATTTGCTCGATACTGTTAATTTCTCCTATTGGCAGCAGAAGACAAGCAGCATTATTCCAGACATGCTTCTGTTGTAGAGGTTTAGTTGCCTCCTATTCCTGGGCTCCTACTCAGAAGTACAGTATTGTGAAAAAGTAATGAGAGCGAAATGCGCGAATTTCGTTCTTTGTCCCTGCGAACTTTCGACAAAATTTCGCTTGAAAATTCGAGCGTCGTTTCGCGATTTTTCTAGCGTAATTTCGCTAAAACAAAGAGAGAAAATTCACCGCATTTTCGAGCCCAGCGCGAAAATTCGCTAAAACAAAGAGAGAAAATTCGCTGCATTTTCGAGACCAGCGCGAAAAACCAAAAGCGTAATTTCGCTTGTTGTACGCGAAATTTCGTAGTGTGGTTTGTAAAGATCGATCACATATCGATCGGCTATTCAGTTTTGTAAACAACTGCAGTCACTTTGACAGCACTTTGATGATCAGTCCATGTATTTTGGAAATAGTTCAGTAGTTGTGTCCGTTTCAATTCTCTACAAAATTCTCCCTTTGTAATGTGTTTTTATTCATCTTTCTCGGCAGAGAAGACTCGAAAAAACATATGCAATTTCAATCCTTTGGTTGTGAGGACAAACTGTTGTCAACAATGCAAAGCCTGTAAATATAAAAGAGGGAACTGATATCTGTTCACTCCACAGGACTTTGTTTTCGAGCTGATGTCTAATTTAATGGATGACATATGCGATAGTTGGTAATTTATAAACTTCACTTTATCTTGATGGTCGGAAAGTTCTGAATGATAAATGGTGTTGTAGCGTGAAACTTCTTTGGCTTGCATACATGAAACCGTGACAGAACCGTTTGGCAAAGATGATGTTCCACTCCATCTTGATGGGTAAATACTTTTGGGTGGTACTGTATTTCGAAAGTGCGAAGGTGAAAACTTATCACAAGGTTGTGACTTCTCCAGATATTTTAGTTGCAAAGGGAAAAAATTATTCAGTCGCAAAGGACTGTTTTGGTTGCAATTTTCAGCCTTGTGTTCATGAAATGTGCAGACTGTGTACATGGAAATGTAACAATCTGTCAAAGAAAATGTTGGAGTTCATAATTAGACATGCTTTTGGGGAGGAATTAATTTTCAGTCAAATCTATGACAATAAGTTTAAAATCGTTAACAGTGAGCTTTAAAGTAACGATTGGCAACAGTTTCAGAGAAGGGAGGGAGGGAGGGGACACTAGAAAATGTAAGCTACACAAAACACCCTGTACACTGTGCAAAGTAAAACTACTAGCACACATGCAGGCACACACATTGACTGCATCAGAATACTGCTGACGCTAACGCTGGAAGGCCCTGACATCAGAACAGAAACACACCTGAAAATGCTACAGGTGGGTTGCTGAAGCCTGGTTAGGGCTAACCATTGGTAAGAGCTATCAAAACCTATAGGTTTCCCTGTTATTTATTGCAGACTACACGGTACATCCATAAATGCAAAGTCCACACCAAGCACTGAGTGCTTGCTCGTAGTCGGTAACTAAGTAAAATCTCATTTAATCCTATTACAATCAATCACAAAGGTCTTTGTTTTGTTTAGGCTGATAAGCTGTTGTCCATGGACTTTAAAGGCACGTTGGAGGACATAATCAACTTCTTCCCTCCCAGCCGACAGATACTTCTTTACTCTGCTACTTTTCCAATCTCTGTGAAAGAATTTAAGGTGTGTTGCAGCATTTTTGAAGATGTTAACCATGTTTTTGTGTATTGGTTAAATTTAGATTGTGATGGGATTATCCTTATCAAACGGAACCAACCTCTGTGCCATCTTACTTTGATAAAAGGGTAATGGAGATTTAATAAAAATATTGTTTCTAGGACAAACATTTGGAGAAAGCCTATGAAATTAATCTCATGGACGAGCTGACATTAAAGGGAATTACCCAGGTAACCTTATGTTTTCTTGAGCAGTATAAATTTTCATTTCCCCTTAGCTAGGAGAATAAATTCATGGTAAGGAATCCTGGCATTTGTCGTTAAATATTTTTTAAATCACCATGTGTAGTGGAGCCCCCAAAAGATCCTATAATTTATGAGATGTATGGTTGTACTACAGTAAAAGGTCTTTATTGAAGATGGAATGTTTTGTAGACCTGCATTTCTGCAACAGTCTTGCGTCTATTAAATTTATTATTTTTATCTTACTAAAAGATCTGTAATTTTAACGTTGCATAAGAGGTTGGCCTTACAGACTGTAGGAATGTGTTGTTCATGTAGTGTATACTGGTCTTTTGCACCTGTATGGAATAAGACATTTCCTGAGACACCGAAACAGTGAAACGAAACACTAAAACACCATGTATGACCCCACAATACATTGCATACTAACCGACAAAGGTTGGATTTGAGATTAAATATTGTTGTAGGCCTAATTAGGCCTAAAATGTTATTGCTCCTAATTCATTGAGATTACGATTAGGATTCAGATTAAGACTGAGATTAGGAGCAATAACTTTTTAGGCCTAATTAGGCCTAAAACGATGTTTAATCTCAAACCCAACCATTGTCGGGTAGTATTCAATGTATGGTGGGGTCATACATGGTGTTTTGGTGCTTTGTTTCGCTGTTTTGTTGTTTAGTAATGTCCAACATATGACACTTGTATTTAAAAAATCTTGTGTAAGAGAATTCTCTGCTGTTTATGGGCAGTTTAGAGGTCAATAAAGTTTATAGGACTTTGTAAATTTATTTAATGTAATTGATCATAAAATATTATCTCCATTTGCAGTATTATGTCTACCTTCAGGAGAAACAGAAAGTACATTGCCTAAACACATTGTTCTCCAAGGTATGCTTAGGAAATTGCAACAGTACATTGTCCTTCAGGAGTTGATTTGCTCCTGATTGTTTGGCAAAACTGCAACAGCGACAACAATGATGATTATGATTAACTGTTTTTAGGATAAATTACTCATTTTCAAACTTGAGTTGCCTTGTCATGTTGTGGCTAAATTTGGTTTTAGTTTCCTGTTCCAATTGACTTTCAGCTTCAAGTGAACCAGGCGATAATTTTTTGCAACTCAGTCCAACGTGTGGAATTGTTGGCTAAGAAAATTACAGAGCTTGGTTATTCATGCTACTATATTCATGCTCGAATGGAACAGAGTTACCGAAACAAGGTGTTCCATGACTTCAGACAAGGAGAGACAAGAACTCTTGTGTCATCAGGTTAGCTGAATACCCAAATTTGAAGTTTGACAATAATTTAGGTCTCAGTGAAAGTGATCATTGTAGATGAAGTTATGAAGTAAAGAAGCCCGAAAAAATACAGGCTTGAACGGGACTGCACACTGCACACTGCTCTACCAACTGAGCTATCAAGATATCTGGGAACTGATTTGCTGCTGGGAGTTCATTTTTTACATACAGTGAGCAGTAAGGAAATCCTGCTCAAAGGTTTTTAAGGGTAATTAAAACTTGTGTATTTCCTCTCTTGTTGTAGATTTATTCACACGCGGAATCGACATTCAGTCTGTAAACGTTGTTATCAACTTTGACTTTCCAAAGAATTCAGAGACGTATCTGCATAGAATTGGTCGCTCAGGCCGCTTTGGACACCTTGGTCTGGCAATAAATCTTATCACACCAGAAAATAAATTTGATTTGTTCAGGATTGAGCATGAACTGAAGACAGACGTTAAACCAATCCCAGCAGTCGTGGACAAAAAACTTTATGTTGCTGAGTTTCAGCAGCAACAAGAGGAAGACTAGGTGTGCTATAATTCTGGTAGGAAAATGTCTTCGATAACATAAATCTATACGTGTAGAAGAGACAAGTTAGTTTGTGAAAAAAATAAATACATTTGGAGCTAAATTAGATGAACAGTAGAGTATGAGAATAATATCTTTTGACAAGTGGTTTGGGACAAGAGTGGTATAACATGTTCCATGAAAAGCAGTGTTATTTGTTGAAAAAAAAAAAGTAAAGATTTTCAGGAATGTTCTGTTTGTGATGTATCAACCTTTTTCCATTTATCTGGGTACTTGTCGGAAGCTGGTGTTCTCAAACTCTAACTCTCCAACTCTCTAATTTGGTTCATTCTTTGTAAAACATTCATCTAAAGCATGTGGACCTTAATGCATCTCAGTTTTCTGACAGTAATGGTCTTAAGGCAAGGGCGTAGCTAGGGGGGTCCTGGGGTGCCCGTGACCCCCCCTCTGTAAGCCGTTTTTTACTCAAACAACCTACAATATTCAGGTTGCAAAAATGCGAGTACCCTCTGTTTGACACAGTGTGACCCCCCCTTTGAAAAATCCTGGCTACGCCCATGTAAGGAATTATGTCTTTCAAAGGTCTTACAGTATGACTTAAGAATTTTTTGCGAAGACCTTACGAGAGACCTGGTATATGTACATGTAGTGTATTATTAAAAGTTGTGCCAGACAATTACAGCAGTATAGTTACAGGTATGTAGCAGACATAACATCCTTGTAGCAAAATATGAATTGTTTGTGAAATCACTTTGCCTCATTGATCCTTTTTACTTGCATGCTGCAAGTCATCTTGGCAACTTTTCCTACCAGAGTTATAGAGGTCAACAGTAAGTGCTGAGAAGAAGCAAAGCTTACTGTGACAAAATGCACCTGACAAAGAGTTAAGTATTAATATCTTTCTGACATTCAGAAGGACGATGCTGTTTGTTCAAGTTTGTGTTTTCTGAAGTCATGTTGTATGTGTTCTGTGTAAATCAAGCCTTTTCACTGTCACCTGGAGACAAGTCTTTTTGAAGACCTTAAATCATTAATATCAACAAAAAGTGGCCATGGGTCTTTGGTTATAAGCCAACAAAGGTTGCCATCTGAACAAGGTATCAAGTGGTAATGGCCCATTCAAATTTCCTGTGCTAGGGCCTTTTGTCTCCACAAGAAATCAAGATTCCTGCTCACCACGTCCATAAATTAATTCTTTTACCAGCTTTGGGATGGACAGTCCACAACATCAAGTCCCATTTTGTTTGAAACCTACATTACTTACACTGTAATAAGTTTTTGTGGTTGTAATGACAGGTTCGTTTTGTCTCTTAATCCTTGCTCATTTGATTCTCTTATTTCACTCAATAATTGTCTTTCATTCAAATACTGTTCAGTTCACATGGTCAGTCCATTTTTATTACTCTGTGGTTCCTGGTAGGTTTCCATCGCTAACCATAGGACAGCAGGGCCCAGTGGTTTGAAGGGTGGGTGGTGGGCAGGGCTTTCCACTGGATAACTTTCAATTGGTTTTGCTAGCGTTTAGCTGCTGGATAGTGATTTATCCGGTGGATAGCGTTATCCACCTTTTGAACAACCGAGACCCGATCATTGTCATCCAATGTGTTGCAATTAATCTACAAGCAGGCGATGGTGAAAAGGCAAATAAGATTTTGTAGTGTGATTTGTAACTTTCACAAGTGTGTACTCAAAGATCTCCAAGTCTTAATTGAGGTGGTTGACTTCGATGTATACTGTATATAATAAGTATTATAGCAAAGTTCTTCATTATGAATTTGCAGCACAAATGGAACAAAAATGTCTTTGTAAAAAGTTTAGCTTAACAGTGACAAGACTTGGGAAAAGGGCCCATGTATTACAAGGTGTCTTAGTTGAGATGGATCTTCATTGTTGTTGATGAAGAAGTCCTTGGAAATGTAGTCTGAATGTGCTGCTTTTGATGTAACAAGCACATTTCTGAGTTGGGGGAAAAATAAATGTTGAACTGTAAGTAACTTGCAGACAAGCAAAGAAAAGGGACCTTTACATTATTGTTTTAGAAGGTAAGAATGAGCCAGTGCTGTGAGTGTTCGAAGGAAAATGGCATTGTGTTGAAAACATAATTTAGGCTAGATATGGAAAGTTAGCACAAATGTGATTGACACAAAGACAGGTACGAGTGTTCAATACTTATTTTAATCAACATGGGCAATAAATGCATCTCACGTGAAGGTTTTGGCAAGGCCAAAGGCCCAGTGTTTGGACAGCATAGCAAAAAAATAATTGTGTTGTGGTTGATTGGGGAAAACTTGCATCGAACATCGTAGGTGAAAGTGAAAGAAAAGAATGAAGAAGTAAGACGAACAGTACTGCTGTAATTTAAGAAAAGTGAAGAGAATGAAAATGTGGAGATCTTTGTTTAATGTATTTTTCATGTGAATTGTTTGTGGTTATTTATTTGTTACAAATTTGTAAATATGTACATATTCAGTATATTTCAAAGAATACTTGAGTTTCTGGAGATAATTTTCAGAAGGATGGTAGAGCATGAGGATATACACTCTACAAGTAGTTTGTGTTAATGATGTTGTAGAGAGATGATTAAGGAAACAAACCACAAAAAACATTGCACATTTTGAAATAACTTGAGATTGAAGTCTTGGTAATAGACGAGTAGGCTACAATAGCATCAGTGACAGCTATTTTTGAATGATAGTATTTGAGCATTCCAAGCATTACTTTAGTATGTTTTAACAAGAGTAATAATAATTATGAAAGAAATCAATAATAATAATTATTATTGATTTTTTCATGTCTACACAATGCCTAACATGTATAGAAATATTGTTATTCAAAGTTCTGTCCATTATACATGTAAGCAAACACGCTGTGGTGAACATCAAATGTATGCACCACAGTGTCCAGTTAAAATTAAAGTCAAATTCTCCCAAATGGCACCCTTTATCTTACTGAAGAGAGTGAAAAGAATACTCAAAGATTGGAGTTGAGAGTTGCATGTAATTTGAAGCATAAACAATAATACAACAACATGATGCAAACACAGTAGTTTGAGCTTCCATTTGTTTTACTACCTTACTGCACATGAACCAGACCAGATGAAATTTTAGGGACAAAAATGTTTCATTGGTAAAATATATAGGAGGCACCTGTCATTGAAACTAGGGCAGGAAGGTCATATACAGTATTATCAAAGATAATGATAGTCCTTATGTATTGTAATAATTAATGTTTGTCTGGACAAAGAAATTCACTTTGCTGTTACTGTATACTGATTTTACGGAAGCACCATGAGTATGTTTTTTGTGGTTTGAATGTCTGACTTTTCATCTAGGAATAAAACCTGTTTTTCAGGCTTACATGTTTTAGTCTCAATCTGCATCTAAAACAATTTGGTTTTTTTCAATAATAATACCAATTTATTGCTTGGGCTTTTATTTTGGAAAATGAGACTAAAACACAAGTAGGGAAAATTCCTAGAATGAGCCTTAATTTTGTGGAGTCTACAAGAATTAATTTTGTTGCATGTTTGTATTCACCACTGAAAACCCTTTTCTTTAGAACAAAGGGACTTAGACATTACAAATTTAAAGATTTATTTTTCTATCAAAGCCCAGCATTGCTTGAAATCAGGTTTCATGCTGTCAATTAATGTAGACGATTCTGCAGCTCTAAGGATCATTCCTGACAACAGATCAATCACTCTGACTTTTGAAGTTCGGTCAAATTCATAGATGGTGCAGACAGAGATAAAAACAGCAGGTTTTTTGTTAAGGATTGACCGAAAAATTAATGATTGAAATTCTGCAAAGAGGAATCATTAAAATAATTGAAACCCTAGGGGGCTACTGTTTGACTCCCAGTGTGCCAACCACATTGGGTCAGAAATGGTAGTTGACCACAAGCTATCTTCCTTCCTTTAGTATACTGAATTTAAATGATTTTAAATAAACTTAATTACATCAGGAAAAACTATTTTAAAAAGCTGGGCAATCTACTTTTTTTTTATGCTTTTAAAAGCATTCTCCAAAACGGCCATTGAAAGATCTAGTGGCTGTTTAAGAACAAAAACCATTAATTGTATATTGATACAAGTATGGTCTCCATGTTGTAAATATAATGTTTCCTTGGTATACCTTCCTCCAGACAAGATTGGCAGTGCAAAAATTTAATTCCTAATTTAATTCTGCTTTCAATGTGCAACAGACATTCTCATGACCTACTTTCAGACTAGATCTTTTTGCAGTTTCATTTTGTAAACTAAGGAAACATTATTTACAACATGACTGTCTTGGGTAACCTATACATGTAGATACAAAGCACTTATATGTACAATGAATGTATTTCAGCTAGAATAAGTGCTTGTATCCCCCTTATCTGGAGTGTGAAGTTACAACTCTTTTTCATAGGGAGTGCTAATGGCAGGAATAGCAAATTATTTTAAGATCACAGTAACTTTCACACTGTGTGACAAGTTGGTATTTCCTTATATGAAATACTGCTTAGACATCAGTTAAAACTGAGTTCATCAAAGATCCAATGAAATCTCAATGACTAAGGTCTGTATTAGTCCCACACACGGCATGCAACTTACATCACCACTGCACTACTAATAACAGACAATAATACTCATTGCATTCCATACTTCTGCATGCCATAAATTTGCTGTGCATAAAAATTGCAGTGGTAAAAGATTTGAAAACGGTGTAGTTTACGCTGCACTGGCTAGTGAATTATTTCAGTGAATTTTAGTGTTTTGTTCCACCTTAGTTGTTCTTTAATGTTATTTTAGTTGTAGCCAGGGCTTCACTTTCTTTGTTGTATAATGAATAATAATTATCTGTCAGTGTTTCTTAATGTCATTGGTTGTGGTCGCATTTGGGGAGTTAACACCAGTGTTAAATCAAGTACTATTGTTGAGTGTTCCCCTAGGGATTCAAAACACCAGAGAGTTGACACTAGAGTAGTGTCAACACCATTGTTACACTGTGTTTCTCTCAAGTGTCACTGCAACCATTGTCAGTGATTGTGCTTTATTTTTCTTTAGTCTTGTAAATTGTTGAAATGTTTTGGATTGGGATGCTTTTGACAAAAGTGACAAAGAAAAGGGAACTTAAATTCATGTCAAAGTAATGGGGCTTTCTTTGCAAGCTAACCCACTAAAATTTAATTTTTGATTGTATGTGTATCTATTTTTGAAGTTCCAACTATCAATTCTGCCTTTTAAAGTATTTTGTGGCATGTGTCTTCATGTCGTTTGTATTGCTTTTTCCCATTAGTTCTTTCTGTTTCTGTCAACGTTAAAATTAATCTGGATTAACAATAGTAATTGCTAGCTCCTTGCTTGCTGAATATTGTGATGAAGGCCAAGTTTATGTTCTCTTTCAGTGCCAGTTATTTCAAGTAAATAAGAATGGACTCTCGTTTGATACAAAGACATTTAACTACACAAAGTTGCATTCACCTTTGTGGTTAATCTTATTTCCAGCAGTACATTGTGGTTTTGTTAAAATAAAGTTAAACAGAACTGAAGTTTTGATGAAGGTGCAAGCTGGTTTCTCTTTCACCTTATTCAGCAATCAAGGAATAATAAATAAAGGAGCAAAAGTAGTCATTCACCCAAGAGAAAGCAAACCCATCCTGCATACAGTAATTTCCCTGCTTCTTCACGATATTCATTCGTGATTCCCTTCTTTTAAACTTGTCTAAACAGTCACAAAGAAACTGAATTACCTTTATTTTCAGTGGGTAACATTTCAGGTTTTGGGTGAAAGATTACTTTCCATAGAAAATTAAAAATGGAAAAAAAAAGTTTACACTTTGTTTGGTTTGGCTTGTAATTTGAATTATGGTAAAGCAAGCTAGAAACCAAACTGTTAAACCCTATGCAAGGTATTGCTATTTTGTGATGTTAGACCAGGAACTCTGAAAGGGTTTATTGTGTCACAATGATGTGATAGCTGATGTGATGTTGAGTAGAATCTTAGGATAGTGCAAAGTACAGTGTAGCAGTCACTTGATTGGTAATGCTGCCACCTAAAAACAAACGAAGCTTTATAAGAAGGTAAACAATCTTGTTTTAGGGTTTAACTGCATGACGACTTTACACAGCATAGAAATAATTGAATAATTTGTTAACTTTATCTTGAGACTTGATCATTTAGGTAAATGAAGTTTGTCTTGTGTTTGTCTGCAAAATTCTTAGAAATTAGTAGAGCAAAAACAATCTTTGCTTAAACAGGTTCAAGCTGTCTCAAATGCTGTTAATAAAGTCAGAGAATGTGTACACATCAGAGTTATTATTTGTACATGTATTTCCAGCACTTGGTAAACTCCTTTTGAATAATAATGTATGGCTGTTTTCACTTAACAGACTCTGTTCCTATAGTGGCACATAAGGCCTCAAAAAGGTTCTTCCAAGCCATTTCTAGGGTTGATCTTCACCGTGTTCTCCCATTTGAATCAGGCACTCTCCTTTTTGCCCAGCATTGTTTTTGGTTGTTCCCCTTTCTCCCTCTTTGGGCCTTTTTCACATGGTGACCATTTTGAGTCTCGAGGGACTCAAAACTTTTGTTTCGGACTTCCTGAACTTTCTTCCGGACACATCAACTAGAGGCTTGGGTTACAAACTTTATTATCTTTGACCAGCATTGACACTGGGTGACAATTTAAGGTGCGTTTGTTAGCAACTCTAAAAGCAATGTTGTCACACCATCTTTGTGATGAAAATTAGTTGAACTTCTACGACTTTTCAATGACATTATCAAATAATAATATTGCACTCCAACATGATGGCTGTGACATCAGTTGCAAACCAACAATTATATCAACTCCAAGAATTTCCCTCCAAGGGTGGGTGCTGGAACCTTGATGTAAACAGGAAAAATCCCTGCATGTGTGGCTTCTGTTTCATTTTGAACAAAAATGTGCTAAGGAAATGCACCAATCCAATGTCTGAAAGACAATCTAAACATTGTTTTTAATGAGGACCATTGGGACTTGCAAGCTGTCACTGTCATTACTGTACATAATTTACACCTTACACTATGCAATGCTACCAATAAAATGGTACCAATGTTTGCTATCTTGGGCATAAGCATTGTGCACTTTGCTCATGGGCAATCACTGTCTTCTCTCATTATATAATCCCCCTCATCAGAGACTGTCCTCTTTCATAAAGGTGGGCAAATGAGCTATTCTATAGTTTCAATGCTTGGGTCATTCAGAAAATTAACCTGTTGATTCCTCAAACAGCCCCCACTGACGAGTAAAATAGTGTGGCAGTGGGAAGAGTAAAAATCTATGAACACTCGCTCATAGGAGGCAATGGGTTGAGGTGGTTAACCCACGGGAAATTGACTCAGAGAGCCTTCCCCTGGGTAGGGATTTTGACATGTAGGCATTGCCCCATGGTCGGGAATTTGACATGTCCGCCATCTTGGAACACCGAGAGAACCTGGAGATGAGTTATCCTCAACCTTGGTTTTGATGGGACTTCTCTTGTTTTCCTGATTTTTCTGGACACCGTGGTTGAAAGAAAGGAAAGCAAATCCTTCAGGGGTGAATCCATACCGGTTTCCAACGTTTTACGGAAGTTGGTCAGAAACATGGGAAAGGGGGAGTATGCCCCCGGACCCCCCTAGAAACTATTTCGTATCCTAGCTCCGCCCCTGGTCTCGTCTTTTCGTAAATAAGGTCCATCACTTCTATCAGTCCTTGCTGGAGTGTTCACAAGTACGAGAATGTTTCTTTCAATTTTTTTTTTATTACTTTTTGTATCATTTCTACATATTCATGAATTTTCCACTCTATCGTTGTGCATGCTTGATTGATTCGAAAGCTGGTTAATATTGTTCATGTTGTTTTGCTAAATGTTAGGGTCTTGTTCGGTACTGTGAGCAGCGGAAAGGTTTCGTGTTACACGACAAATTTCCATCAGCTGTTAAAAGGGAATTTGAAATCGACAGTGAAGAACATTCATTGGTGTTCGAAAAGTGAGAATCTAATGAAAAAAAAGTTACTCCAGGGCAGGAATGTGATGTTCCGAAGAATCCCGGGGATGGGGGAATTTGACAGTCTGTAGGTGCCCAGGGGTGGGAAATTTGACGCTAGCTTCCACGAAAATGTCAAATTCCCCTTGTGCGGTTTTTTGAAAGGTTTTAAGAAGAGATTCTGGTTCTGCTCTCCGGGAAGCCAAGATGGCTGACCGGAAAGGTCGAAACGTTACTTTCAAAGTGCCTCATGCGATGAACTTGAGAGACCTAAAGACTGGTTTGGAGAATGAAATTACTTCAGATATATCTTGGAGGAGGAGAGTATTTGGCGGAATTTTCGAGTGTGAGTGATGCAGAAGCGCTGGTTGAAGAAGGCTTCGATGTCAGTGAACTACATGTTTCTTGTCACCCGCCTCACGCTCAGTCTATTAATGTCAGCATAATGGGTCTACGATCGTATATCGAGGATAAGGAAGTCAGAAAGGTGCTATCCCAATATGGGGAGATTAAAGGAGATGTTATCCGGCTAAAGTACAGAGCTGATCATGAATAAGCCGGCTTGGAAAATGGCAACAGGCTCGTGAGAATGCTCTTAACCGAGAAATCGATTCCTTATTCTCTTCGGATTGGAGGAGAGTGGTGTCGGATAATCCACAACAACCAGCAACCTGTGTGCGGAGAATGCAAAGAGTTAGGCCACACGAGGAAACGATGTCCGCAAATTGAATGCAGGATTTGTAAAGAGAAGGGTCATTTGTCGTATGTGTGTGACAAACGGGTCATTCAAGCTGAAGAACCGAGAAAACAGGAGGATCAAGTAGTGGAGGTTGTACCTTTGGCACCGGCGAAAACGTCTAGCGATAATGATGCTGTTAACGTAAAAGGATCTAATGATGATGAAGGAAACATTGTGCAACAAGAGAGTAATGAAACGGCTAAGGACACAGTTGATACATCGGAGGCTATGGACACGGAGCATGCGGTTCAGGGATGCAAAAGGCAGATTTCGGACTCTGATTCGGACGGAAAAACTCAGCATCGACGGGCAAGAATCCACCCTGTCTCAAATTTGGGTGCTGGTAAGCAAAGAGATAAGAATGCTGCTACATCTGCTGCTAAAAAGGTCCATGACGATAATGTTCCATGATGGCAGATTCGTATTTATTCTTTTTTTCCCTGATTCTATTAATGACTATTCTGGCTAACATTAATTGCAATGGCCTTCGCTGTCCGGACAAACGAAAAATGGCTTTTTCGTTTTTTTAAGAGGAACAGGTTTGACATAATTTTTCTGCAGGAAACACACTGGACGGTTGACTTAGATATGCAAATAAAACGCGAGTGGGAGGGTGATGCTTTTTTTGCCCATGGGACCAACTCTTCTCGAGGTGTGGCCATATTGATTGCTTCGCGCCTGGATTACAATGAGAAGCAAATTTGGAGGGATAACGAAGGTCGTGTTTTGAATATGCTTTTGGAAATTGACGATCGCACGCTTAACTTGATTAATGTTTATTCCCCATCAAAAGATTCTCAGCGCCGTGCTTTTTTCTCGGATTTGAATAGGTTTCTGTCGGATTCAAACGATAACATCTTGGGAGGCGATTTTAACTGTATTTTAAACTCGCGCTTGGATAAGCTCGGCGGGGTTCCTAATGCGCGTCAATCCGCGTCCGTGCTTCTAAATGCCCTTAATACACGTTTTAGTTTGGTAGACGTTTGGAGGGAACGACATAAGGATGAACGCAATTTCACGTGGACAGGTCGAGATCCAAGAGATCCATCTCTTTTCATCCGCACACGTATTGATTACTTTTTTATTTGTAAACCCGTTAACCAATGTGTAACCGCAACGGATATCCAACCGTATCCCCACTCGGATCACGATTGCTTGACTCTGACCATTGATTTTGAAAGAATTGAACGCGGCCCGGGGTACTGGCACTTTAATAACGAGCTTCTTGCGGAAGGTGTTTTCCAAGAGGAAATCGAGCGTTTCTGGTCAAATTGGGTTGAAGAGTTCGAAAATTTTGCTGACCCTTTTGAGTGGTGGGAGAAAGCAAAGTTAAGCTTTAAGCGGATTGCTATTAGACGGGCGACGATTATTGGAAAAATTCGGCGTCATGAACGGTTTGTTTTATAGAGTAGATTGGATAAGCTTCAGGAGCGGGCAAAGAATGGTACTACTGGCGATATAGAGCAATATCTCTTAGCAAAGGAGGGCTTGAGGCAGTTCGAACTTAAGGAGTTAGAGGCTATTAAAATACGAGCAAACGCGTAGCTTGTCGAGGAAGGTGAAAAGAGTACTCGTTTCTTTTTTTCTCTTGAGAAATGTCGTCGTTCAGCACAAACCATAGGTGTTTTAACGAAGGATAACATGGATACCGTTACTGAAACTGGGGGCTTGCTTGGGGAGGCCTTTTCGTTTTATAAACAGCTTTACACGGCGCAGCCTTGTGACGAAAAGGTACAAAGAGAATTCCTAGATGGAGCATACCCCGAGCTTGTAGAGAATGCGCGAGACTCTTGTGAAGGAGAGATTACAGCTGGGGAGTTAAAAAGGGCTGTTGATGCGATGGAGAAGGATAAGTCGCCTGGTCTTGATGGCATTACTACCAATTTTTATAAGCATTTCTGGAACCTGTTAGGTGATAAATTAGTTTACGTCTATAACCATGCGTTTCGGGTTGGCCGCCTTTCGGTGTCACAACGGCGAGGTGTAATTTCTTTATTATTCAAGAAGGGTGACCGTACTCAGCTGAAAAATTGGAGGCCCATCACTCTTCTTACGACCGATTATAAGATTCTATCTAAAGCGCTTGCGAATAGGCTACATGAGGTGTTGCCGCTCATCGTTCACTCAGACCAAACTGCCTCCATTAGGGGGAGAACAATCAATGACAATGCTCGGTTATTACACGATGTAATTGCGTATGCTAACACTTACTCTGTGCCACTTGCTGTTGTAAGTGTCGACCAGATGAAGGCCTTCGACAGAGTATCGCACGATTTCCTGTTCAAGTGCCTTAAGCGCTTTGGCTTTGGCCCTTCCTTTATCCAGTGGATCCAAGTTCTATATAATTCTGTGTCAAGTTCCGTTAAGGTTAACGGCTGGTTAACTGCTTTTGTCCATTTGGAGAGAGGATTAAGGCAAGGCTGTCCGTTATCTGTGCCTCTATATGTTCTAACGGCTGAATCCATGGCAATCAATATTCGCTCAAATCCAAGAATCCATGGTGTTAAACCCCCTGGTTCCGAAAACGAACTTAAGTTATCCCAGTTCGCTGACGACACGACCCTCTTACTCACGGATGAGCAGTCCATTGCTGAAACCTTTCGAGTTTTCGACCGGTATGAACTCGCCTCCGGGGCTAAAATCAATAAAAGTAAATGCAAGGGATTGTGGAGCGGTGATTTTTCTAATCGAACTGATCAGTTGTATGATTTTGCCTGGTACAATGACTACATCCCGGAGAAAATTCTCGGACAGTTTTTTGGCAATGTGGACTGCTCTCTTTTAAACTGGAATGCCAAGATTTCAAAAATCAATAATATCATAGCTGTCTGGCGTCAAAGAGTTCTTAGTTATAAAGGAAAGGCCTTGATTATTAACAGTTTGTTAACATCGACTTTGTGGTACAATGTTACCTCGCTGTCTGTTCCATCTTGGGTTATCACGCAAATAGAGCAATCAGTGTACACTTTCTTTTGGGGCAACAAGCACCCTCTTGTCAATCGGGACTTACTGGCTCTCTCTCTGAAGGAAGGGGGCTTTAACATTCCACGCCTTGAAACTAAGGTCCAAGCCTTTAGGTTGAACACTTTAAGAAGATTATTGTCGGGTGAGGACGCCCACTGGAAAAGTTTTACGGCCTACTTTTTACGTATCGCAAATATGGAACTTGGCAAACTATCCCTAGTACTTGAGTACCCTCTCCAACGCATTGACCGTAACATTCCAGCAT